>NC_047104.1:104619656-104921739 GCF_902500255.1 Thalassophryne amazonica | reverse complement strand
GATAAAGCTGGGTATCATCTGCGTAACAATGAAAATTTAAGCAATGCCGTCTAATAATACTGCCTAAGGGAAGCATGTATAAAGTGAATAAAATTGGTCCTAGCACAGAACCTTGTGGAACTCCATAATTAACCTTAGTCTGTGAAGAAGATTCCCCATTTACATGACCAAATTGTAATCTATTAGATAAATATGATTCAAACCACCGCAGCGCAGTGCCTTTAATACCTATGGCATGCTCTAATCTCTGTAATAAAATTTTATGGTCAACAGTATGAAAAGCAGCACTGAGGTCTAACAGAACAAGCACAGAGATGAGTCCACTGTCTAAGGCCATAAGAAGATCATTTGTAACCTTCACTAATGCTGTTTCTGTACTATGATGAATTCTAAAACCTGACTGAAACTCTTCAAATAGACCATTCCTCTGCAGATGATCAGTTAGCTGTTTTACAACTACCCTTTCAAGAATTTTTGAGAGAAAAGGAAGGTTGGAGATTGGCCTATAATTAGCTAAGATAGCTGGGTCAAGTGATGGCTTTTTAAGTAATGGTTTAATTACTGCCACCTTAAAAGCCTGTGGTACATAGCCAACTAATAAAGATAGATTGATCATATTTAAGATCGAAGCATTAAATAATGGTAGGGCTTCCTTGAGCAGCCTGGTAGGAATGGGGTCTAATAAACATGTTGATGGTTTGGATGAAGTAACTAATGAAAATAACTCAGACAGAACAATCTGAGAGAAAGAGTCTAACCAAATACCGGCATCACTGAAGCAGCCAAAGATAACGATACGTCTTTGGGATGGTTATGAGTAATTTTTTCTCTAATAGTTAAAATTTTATTAGCAAAGAAAGTCATGAAGTCATTACTAGTTAAAGTTAAAGGAATACTCGGCTCAATAGAGCTCTGACTCTTTGTCAGCCTGGCTACAGTGCTGAAAAGAAACCTGGGGTTGTTCTTATTTTCTTCAATTAGTGATGAGTAGTAAGATGTCCTAGCTTTACGGAGGGCTTTTTATAGAGCAACAGACTCTTTTTCCAGGCTAAGTGAAGATCTTCTAAATTAGTGAGACGCCATTTCCTCTCCAACGTACGGGTTATCTGCTTTAAGCTGCGAGTTTGTGAGTTATACCACGGAGTCAGGCACTTCTGATTTAAAGCTCTCTTTTTCAGAGGAGCTACAGCATCCAAAGTTGTCTTCAATGAGGATGTAAAACTATTGACGAGATACTCTATCTCACTTACAGAGTTTAGGTAGCTACTCTGCACTGTGTTGGTATATGGCATTAGGGAACATAAAGAAGGAATTACTTAGTGTAATGAAACTTATTCCCCACTGCTGGGTAGTCCATCAGAGTAAATGTAAATGTTATTAAGAAATGATCAGACAGAAGGGAGTTTTCAGGGAATACTGTTAAGTCTTCAATTTCCATACCATAAGTCAGAACAAGATCTAAGATATGATTAAAGTGGTGGGTGGACTCATTTACATTTTGAGCAAAGCCAATAGAGTCTAATAATAGATTAAATGCAGTGTTGAGGCTGTCATTCTCAGCATCTGTGTGGATGTTAAAATCGCCCACTATAATTATCTTATCTGAGCTAAGCACTAAGTCAGACAAAAGTTCTGAAAATTCACAGAGAAACTCACAGTAACGACCAGGAGGACGATAGATAATAACAAATAAAACTGGTTTTTGGGACTTCCAATTTGGATAGACAAGACTAAGAGTCAAGCTTTCAAATGAATTAAAGCTCTGTCTGGGTTTTTGATTAATTAATAAGCTGGAATGGAAGATTGCTGCTAATCCTCCGCCTCGGCCCGCGCTTCGAGCGTTCTGGCAGTTAGTGTGACTCGGGGGTGTTGACTCATTTAAACTAACATATTCATCCTGCTGTAACCAGGTTTCTGTAAGGCAGAATAAATCAATATGTTGATCAATTATTATATCATTTACTAACAGGGACTTAGAAGAGAGAGACCTAATGTTTAATAGACCACATTTAACTGTTTTAGTCTGTGGTGCAGTTGAAGGTGCTATATTAATTTTCTTTTTGAATTTTTATGCTTAAATAGATTTTTGCTGGTTATTGGTGGTCTGGGAGCAGGCACCGTCTCTACGGGGATGGGGTAATAAAGGAACATTTATTTCAAACACACGTTTGGGCCTCACAGCAAAATGAAAATTCAAGTCAAACAAAAGAAACCCTAATTGCTCTTTCAGAAAGGATCAATATTCAAACCTGTGTGACGTATCCAGCTGTCAAAAATTGTAACTGTGAAAAGCTGCATTAAGACTTCAAAATACACCAATTCCAACAACCTTTCAAAGCCAAGAAATCTAACTTAGAGCCGACAACAAAGAATAGGAAGCAGCACATGCCATTCTGATAACCTTTTCAATACCACTAATATAATTATTATTACATTTTCCCTCCATGTATGCCTAATTCTGTTTATGCCTGAAATTGAATTCCAACTTAATAGAACCATCAATTTCTTTTGGTTACTTCACCAATATAACTTAGAGTAATGAACTCATTTTGCTGTTGTATGGAAATTTTGTCTCATTACAATAATTTTGCCTGATCCAGTCGGCAGCCAATATTAAAAGTAAGGCCCTACAGTCATGAACCGGGTTATTATGCTATACATCACAAAGTGCATTAAGCTCATATAACCTGTCAACAATAAGGTTGGAAAGTTTGTGCACATGGCCCAGCAGGTTAATATATTTCCTCCAAAGACTGAAGTGTCCAAGCTATATTGCTGTGGTACAGAAACCAATTTTCTGCTAGTTGGGAATCCCAGATTCAATACTCATCCCCCTTCACACACATTACTTATCCTTAATCGACGCAGGTGCATTTGCCGTCAAATCTGCAATTTTCTCCTCTAATCTTTCTACAGAGAAAGTAGATTTGATCTATTTGTGAAGTTGAAGTCCAAGTTGAAGTCCAAATTGAAGTCCAAGTTGAAGTCAGATTCAGCACACAAATAACTTCAAGAAGGGGTACCAGTCCTTTTCTAACTAGAGATTACCATAAACATGCAAAGAGTGAGTAAAATCAAGTACAAACGTACTGTAACAATGTGATGTCTTCAAAGGGTTATTATAGTATTCCGTGATGTACCATATTTTCCATAGTATAAGTCGCACCTTGCCTCTTGAAGAGGAAAAAAAATCATATATGTCATACTTTTTTCTGTATGTGAAACAAAGTGACTTTTAAATTCCAATAAAAATCTAGATAAACAAATAAACATGTAAGGGGCAACATAATGGATATTATTTGATGCAGATTGAACAACAGACAATAGCAGATGGACACTACAATAAAAATGTAACTCCATTTGCTTTGTTTTTTCAATCAAGCAATTTCATTTAGGTTTTTTTTGCATTGTTGTTGTGCGCTTTTATTACTGAGTTTCTTTTCTTTTGAGTGTTGATTCCTGGGAAAGCCCAATATAAAATACTTATTACTGTTATTATTATTCATAATGAATGCTTAAGTTTGAATGTTGTCGCCGTGTTTGCGTGGGTTCTCTCCAGGTGCTTCGGTTTTCTCCCACATCCAAAGACACTCAGGTTAGGTGTATTGGAATCTTTAAATTGTCCATAGGTGTGTGTGCAGATGTGAATGTGTTTGTCTGTCTATACGTGGCCCTGCAACAGACTGGCGTCCTGACAGGGTACAGGACACCAGTCTGTTGCAGGGCCACGCGCACTATGATTGCTGGGAAAGGCTCCAACATCCCCTTGACCCTTGCTTAATTTTTCAACACATACATTGCACCAGAGTATAAGTTGCAGGACCTCCCAAAGTAGTAAAAAAAAAAAAAAAACCCTGCAACTTATACTCTGGAAAATATGGTACCCACCCTTAGTGGCTCCCTGACAAAGCAAGTATTCTGAATTCAGATGCTATAATGCAGAATAAAGTTGCTTTTTGACACAAACTGTTTACACATCACATCTCAATTCAATTCAATTCAATTCAATTCAATTTATTTTTATAGCACCAAATCACAACATCCTTCAGTCCAAGGCACTTCACAAGAATAAGATCTCACCTTGTTTGGTGGTAAGAAGACCCCTCAAGCAGACCAGATTCAGCGGGATAACCATCTGCTCTGGCCATTAACAAGAAAAAAATCTAATAAAAAGTCAAATTTTAAAAATGCACAACAAAGAACTGTCAATCGGAGTCCATATCCATGGGTAATAGGGCTCGGCCACCAAACATCCTCCTGAACAGTTACGTTCCAGTTAAGGTAAATCCAAACGTCGGCCCTTCCAAAATCAAAGACGTACATTTTAGAACATATATTCAATTTCAATTAATTTACAGTAGTGTTCAGAATAATAGTAGTGCTATGTGACTAAAAAGATTAATCCAGGTTTTGAGTATATTTCTTATTGTTACATGGAAAACAAGGTACCAGTAGATTCAGTAGATTCTCACAAATCCAACAAGACCAAGCATTCATGATATGCACACTCTTAAGGCTATGAAATTAGGCTATTAGTAAAAAAAAAAAGTAGAAAAGGGGGTGTTCACAATAATAGTAGCATCTGCTGTTGAGGCTACAAACTCAAAACTATTACGTCCAAACTGCTCTTTTAGCAATCCTGTGAATCACTAAACTAGTATTTAGTTGTATAACCACAGTTTTTCATGATTTCTTCACATCTGCAAGGCATTAATTTTGTTGGTTTGGAACCACGATTTTGCTCCTTTAGTGTGCTTGGGGTCATTGTCTTGTTGAAACACCCATTTCAAGGGCATGTCCTCTTCAGCATAAGGCAACATGACCTCTTCAAGTATTTTGACATATCCAAACTGATCCATGATACCTGATATGCAATATATAGGCCCAAAACCATAGTAGGAGAAACATGCCCATATCATGATGCTTGCACAACCATGCTTCACTGTCTTCACTGTGAACTGTGGCTTGAATTCAGAGTTTGGGGGTCATCTCACAAACTGTCTGCGGCCCTTGGACCCAAAAAGAACAATTTTACTCTCATCAGTCCACAAAATATTCCTCCATTTCTCTTTAGGCCAGTTGATGTGTTTTTGGCAAATTGTAACCTCTTCTGCACATGTCTTTTATTTAACAGAGGGACTTTGCGGGGGATTCTTGCAAATAAATTAGCTTCACACAGTCATCTTCTAACTGTCACAGCACTTACAGTTAACTCCAGACTGTCTTTGATCATCCTGGAGCTGATCAATGGGTGAGCCTTTGCCATTCTGGTTATTCTTCTATCCATTTTGATGGTGGTTTTCCATTTTCATTTTCATTTTCTATGTTTTTTTGTCCATTTTAAAGCATTGGAGATCATTGTAGATGAACAGCCTATAATGTTTTGCACCTGCGTATAGGTTTTCCCCTCTCCAATCAACTTTTTTAATCAAACTACGCTGTTCTACCTTGTTTCCCATGTAAAATAAGAAATATACTCAAAACCTGGATTAATCTTTTTAGTTACATAGCACTACTATTATTCTGAACACTACTGTATATAGCTCCAAATCACAACAAAGCTGCCTCAACGTCAACCTTACCTACCCCCTAGAGCAAGCACACAGGCGACAGTGATAAGGAAAATCTCCCTCAGATGTTGTTGAGGAAGAAACCTCAAGCAGACCAAACTCAGAGGGGTGACCCACTGCTTAGGCCATTCTAACAATTACAAAGTTTTTACAACATTTTACCAAGCTGAAGAAACAGATTCACACACATACTTAGAAGGCATAGTTTAATATCAACATTTTTGCAACTGCATCATTAAATACACAAAACATACTATATGGAGGCCGAAGGTTTCAGTTGTACACGTTGTACTTTGTGAAGACATCACTTTACATTTACAGCAGTTTGTTGCATAAGTGCTCATGCATATACAGACACTACATTGACTTTAACCTTTACAAATGAAATTCAAAAACAGTGTAAGCCTGGTGTATCCACTTGTGTTTCTATGTGTCAACACCAAATCAAATGGAATGCTTCGAAGCATTTGCTTTGAATAGGTTAGTGACACACCAAGACCACATTTAGCACAGCTTGCGATGTCTTCCTTTATGGTACAGACTCCAGAACACTGTTTTAAAGAGGCTTTGAAATACTACCAAGCAGTGTCTTGAGTTAGCGTCACAAATTTGTAGAACTGACAAAATATTTTGGCACTATCCCCTGCCATGCATCTACCTAATGTTTAATTTCAGTTGTAGTTTCCCATTCTGTTGTATATTTTGTCTAGAATTTGCCTACACAGCGGGCATGATTTTTTAAACCTGCATTTGTTATCTTGTTCACTGGATGGATCACCTTGACAAACACATGACATGTCCAGTGTCCAGGAGGCAGACAAACTATGAGTTTTTGACCATAGCTGTTCTGGATTTTGTCACTTTATCCATCATTCACTAATTGTCCATAAATTGAATAACTCATGAATACAGGTGCCTCAACTAAACATCCAGCAAGTGACAGCACATCTATGGGATATCACATAGGCAAAGGTAAGTTGCTCCTTCAATCAGTCTGGTGCATCAGAGTTAACCAGATGCAATAGGGTTTGCCCTCATTATGTTCTTTAAACCTGGACAGTTTCAAGATGATAGCATGGACTGTTTTTGAGTTCACACAATCTTACTTGGATGGACTAACTCATTCACCCATTCATTTACATTTTTGCTGCCCAAGCTATACTTTGTTAAAATTTAAGGAACAAGCAGATTGTGCATCCTGCCATCCTTTATGGAAGCCATGGTTGCCATTGGGCCCATGCAACTGGCAAATGAGCTGTATTCAAATATATAAGGAATCAATGGGGACAATGATCAAAAAATGTGTTTGCAAACGTAACGCCACTGCTCTATTGAGCTGAGTATTCCATTAACTTTAACTAGTAATGACTTCATGACTTTCTTTGCTAACAAAATTTTAACTATTAGAGAAAAAATACTCATAACCATCCCAAAGACGTATCATTATCTTTGGCTGCTTTCAGTGATGCCGGTATTTGGTTAGACTCTTTCTCTCCGATTGTTCTGTCTGAGTTATTTTCATTAGTTACTTCATCCAAACCATCAACATGTTTATTAGACCCCATTCCTACCAGGCTGCTCAAGGAAGCCCTACCATTATTTAATGCTTCGATCTTAAATATGATCAATCTATCTTTGTTAGTTGGCTATGTACCACAGGCTTTTAAGGTGGCAGTAATTAAACCATTACTTAAAAAGCCATCACTTGACCCAGCTATCTTAGCTAATTATAGGCCAATCTCCAACCTTCCTTTTCTCTCAAACATTCTTGAAAGGGTAGTTGTAAAACAGCTAACTGATCATCTGCAGAGGAATGGTCTATTTGAAGAGTTTCAGTCAGGTTTTAGAATTCATCATAGTACAGAAACAGCATTAGTGAAGGTTACAAATGATCTTCTTATGGCCTCGGACAGTGGACTCATCTCTGTGCTTGTTCTGTTAGACCTCAGTGCTGCTTTTGATACTGTTGACCATAAACTTTATTACAGAGATTAGAGCATGCCATAGGTATTAAAGGCACTGCGCTGCGGTGGTTTGAATCATATTTGTCTAATAGATTACAATTTGTTCATGTAAATGGGGAATCTTCTTCACAGACTAAAGTTAATTATGGAGTTCCACAAGGTTCTGTGCTAGGACCAATTTTATTCACTTTATACATGCTTCCCTTAGGCAGTATTATTAGACGGTATTGCTTAAATTTTCATTGTTACGCAGATGATACCCAGCTTTATCTATCCATGAAGCCAGAGGACATACACCAATTAGCTAAACTGCAGGATTGTCTTACAGACATAAAGACATGGATGACCTCTAATTTCCTGCTTTTAAACTCAGATAAAACTGAAGTTATTGTACTTGGCCCCACAAATCTTAGAAACATGGTGTCTAACCAGATCCTTACTCTGGATGGCATTACCCTGACCTCTAGTAATACTGTGAGAAATCTTGGAGTCATTTTGATCAGGATATGTCATTCAAAGCGCATATTAAACAAATATGTAGGACTGCTTTTTTGCATTTACGCAATATCTCTAAAATCAGAAAGGTCTTGTCTCAGAGTGATGCTGAAAAACTAATTCATGCATTTATTTCCTCTAGGCTGGACTATTGTAATTCATTATTATCAGGTTGTCCTAAAAGTTCCCTGAAAAGCCTTCAGTTAATTCAAAATGCTGCAGCTAGAGTACTGACGGGGACTAGAAGGAGAGAGCATATCTCACCCATATTGGCCTCTCTTCATTGGCTTCCTGTTAATTCTAGAATAGAATTTAAAATTCTTCTTCTTACTTATAAGGTTTTGAATAATCAGGTCCCATCTTATCTTAGGGACCTCGTAGTACCATATCACCCCAATAGAGCGCTTCGCTCTCAGACTGCAGGCTTACTTGTAGTTCCTAGGGTTTTTAAGAGTAGAATGGGAGGCAGAGCCTTCAGCTTTCAGGCTCCTCTCCTGTGGAACCAGCTCCCAATTCAGATCAGGGAGACAGACACCCTCTCTACTTTTAAGATTAGGCTTAAAACTTTCCTTTTTCCTAAAGCTTATAGTTAGGGCTGGATCGGGTGACCTTGAACCATCCCTTAGTTATGCTGCTATAGACGTAGACTGCTGGGGGGTTCCCATGATGCACTGTTTCTTTCTCTTTTTGCTCTGTATGCACCACTCTGCATTTAATCATTAGTGATCGATCTCTGCTCCCCTCCACAGCATGTCTTTTTCCTGGTTCTCTCCCTCAGCCCCAACCAGTCCCAGCAGAAGACTGCCCTTCCCTGAGCCTGGTTCTGCTGGAGGTTTCTTCCTGTTAAAAGGGAGTTTTTCCTTCCCACTGTAGCCACGTGCTTGCTCACAGGGGGTCGTTTTGACCGTTGGGGTTTTACATAATTATTGTATGGCCTTGCCTTACAATATAAAGCGCCTTGGGGCAACTGTTTGTTGTGATTTGGCGCTATATAAAAAAATTGATTGATTGATTGATTGATTGAATGTGGAGCCCTGAAATAGAATTATAAGGCGTCACGATTCTGAAATAGCTTGATGCTTCTTGAAGTGGATAATCGTTTGTAACAATCAATTACGACACATTTACCCTCCATCTCGACACTAATAGAGGCTGTCTGTGCACACAGTGAGGCACGTCTCGTAAATATACACTGTTTTCCTTTTAAATGTCTTATAATATGCATGGGGAACACACAAACACACTATCAATCAATTTCAATCAATTTTATTTATATAGCGCCAAATCACAACAAACAGTAGCCCCAAGGCGCTTTATATTGTAAGGCAAGGCCATACAATAATTACGTGAAAACCCCAACGGTCAAAACGACCCCCCTGTGAGCAAGCACTTGGCGACAGTGGGAAGGAAAAACTCCCTTTTAACAGGAAGAAACCTCCAGCAGAACCAGGCTCAGGGAGGGGCAGTCTTCTGCTGGGACTGGTTGGGGCTGAGGGAGAGAACCCAGGAAAAAGACATGCTGTGGAGGGGAGCAGAGATCAATCACTAATGATTAAATGCAGAGTGGTGCAACAGAGCAAAAGAGGAAGAAACACTCAGTGCATCATGGAACCCCCAGCAGTCTAAGTCTATAGCAGCATAACTAAGGGATGGTCCAGGGTCACCTGATCCAGCCCTAACTATAAGCTTTAGCAAAAAGGAAAGTTTTAAGCCTAATCTTAAAAGTGAGGAGGGTGTCTGTCTCCCTGATCTGAATTGGGAGCTGGTTCCACAGGAGAGGAGCCTGAAAAGCTGAAGGCTCTGCCTCCCATTCTACTCTTACAAACCCTAGGAACTACAAGTAAGCCTGCAGTCTGAGAGCGAAGCGCTCTATTGGGGTGATATGGTACTATGAGGTCCCTAAGATAAGATGGGACCTGATTATTCAAAACCTTATAAGTAAGAAGAAGAATTTTAAATTCTTTATAGAATTAACAGAAGAGAGGCCAATATGGGTGAGATATGCTCTCTCCTTCTAGTCCCCGTCCAGTACTCTAGCTGCAGCATTTTGAATTAACTGAAGGCTTTTCAGGGAACTTTTAGGACAACCTGATAATAATGAATTACAATAGTCCAGCCTAGAGGAAATAAATGCATGAATTAGTTTTTCAGCATCACTCTGAGACAAGACCTTTCTAATTTTAGAGATATTGCGTAAATGCAAAAAAGCAGTCCTACATATTTGTTTAATATGCGCATTGAATGACATATCCTGATCAAAAATGACTCCAAGATTTCTCACAGTATTACTAGAGGTCAGGGTAATGCCATCCAGAGTAAGGATCTGGTTAGACACCATGTTCTAAGATTTGTGGGGCCAAGTACAATAACTTCAGTTTTATCTGAGTTTAAAAGCAGGAAATTAGAGGTCATCCATGTCTTTATGTCTGTAAGACAATCCTGCAGTTTAGCTAATTGGTGTGTGTCCTCTGGCTTCATGGATAGATAAAGCTGGGTATCATCTGCATAACAATGAAAATTTAAGCAATGCCGTCTAATAATACTGCCTAAGGGAAGCATGTATAAAGTGAATAAAATTGGTCCTAGCACAGAACCTTGTGGAACTCCATAATTAACCTTAGTCTGTAATCTATTAGATAAATATGATTCAAACCACCGCAGCGCAGTGCCTTTAATACCTATGGCATGCTCTAATCTCTGTAATAAAATTTTATGGTCAACAGTATCAAAAGCAGCACTGAGGTCTAACAGAACAAAGCGCAGAGATGAGTCCACTGTCTGAGGCCATAAGAAGATCATTTGTAACCTTCACTAATGCTGTTTCTGTACTATGATGAATTCTAAAAACCTGACTGAAACTCTTCAAATAGACCATTCCTCTGCAGATGATCAGTTAGCTGTTTTACAACTACCCTTTCAAGAATTTTTGAGAGAAAAGGAGGTTGGAGATTGGCCTATAATTAGCTAAGATAGCTGGGTCAAGTGATGGCTTTTTAAGTAATGGTTTAATTACTGCTACCTTAAAAGCCTGTGGTACATAGCCACTAATAAAGATAGACTGATCATATTTAAGATCGAAGCATTCATAATGGTAGGGCTTCCTTGAGCAGCCTGGTAGGAATGGGGTCTAATAGACATGTTGATGGTTGGATGAAGTAACTAATGAAAATAACTCAGACAGAACAATCGGAGAGAAAGAGTCTAACCAAATACCAGCATCACTGAAAGCAGCCAAAGATAACAATACGTCTTTGGGATGGTTATGAGTAATTTTTTTCTCTAATAGTTAAAATTTTATTAGCAATTGAAAGTCATGAAGTCATTACTATGTAAGTTAAGGAATACTCGACTCAATAGAGCTCTGACTCTTTGTCAGCCTGGCTACAGTGCTGAAAAGAAACCTGGGGTTGTTCTATTTTCTTCAATTAGTTATGAGTAGTAGATGTCCTAGCTTTACGGAGGGCTTTTTTTTTATAGAGCAACAGACTCTTTTTCCAGGCTAAGTGAAGATCTTCTAAATTAGTGAGACACCATTTCCTCTCCAACTTATGGGTTATCTGCTTTAAGCTGCAAGTTTGTGAGTTATACCATGGAGTCAGGCACTTCTGATTTAAAGCTCTCTTTTTCAGAGGAGCTACAGCATCCAAAGTTGTCTTCAATGAGGATGTAAAACTATTGACGAGATACTCTATCTCACTTACAGAGTTTAGGTAGCTACTCTGCCACTGTGTTGGTATATGGCATTAGAGAACATAAAGAAGGAATCATATCCTTAAACCTAGTTACAGGGCTTCTGAAAGACTTCTAGTGTAATGAAACTTATTCCCCACTGCTGGGTAGTCCATCAGAGTAAATGTAAATGTTATTAAGAAATGATCAGACAGAAGGGAGTTTTCAGGGAATACTGTTAAGTCTTCAATTTCCATACCATAAGTCAGAACAAGATCTAAGATATGATTAAAGTGGTGGGTGGACTCATTTACATTTGAGCAAAGCCAATTGAGTCTATAATAGATTAAATGCAGTGCTGAGGCTGTCATTCTCAGCATCTGTGTGGATGTTAAAATCGCCCACTATAATTATCTTATCTGAGCTAAGCACTAAGTCAGACAAAAGGTCTGAAAATTCACAGAGAAACTCACAGTAACGACCAGGTGGACGATAGATAATAACAATAAAACTGGTTTTTTTGGGACTTCCAATTTGGATGGACAAGACTAAGAGTCAAGCTTTCAAAGGAATTAAAGCTCTGTCTGGGTTTCTGATTAATAATAAGCTGGAATGGAAGATTGCTGCTAATCCTCCGCCTCGCCGTGCTACGAGCATTATGGCAGTAGTGTGACTCAGGGGTGTTGACTCATTTAAACTAACATATTTCCTGCTGTAACCAGGTTTCTGTAAGGCAGAATAATCATATGTTGATCAATATTTATCATTTACTATCAGGGACTTAGAAGAGAGAGACCTATGTTTAATAGACCACATTTAACTGTTTTAGTCTGTGGTGCAGTTGAAGGTGCTATATTATTTTTCTTTTTGAATTTTTATGCTTAAATAGATTTTGCTGGTTATTGGTGGTCTGGGAGCAGGCACCGTTTCTACGGGGATGGGGGTAATGAGGGGATGGCAGGGGGAGAGAAGCTGCAGAGAGGTGTGTAAGACTACTATGATCGAGCCTTTGAGCTTCAAAGCTGGAGAAGCAGTTCAGCTGAGCTTCTCAGTCAAAGAAATGAGAATGGAACCATTTGTGACTTTCCTCCCATTAGCCAGATTGAATTACTGTGTTTTACTTTAAGGGCCATCTGTTCTGGTTTAAGTCATATTTCTAAATCTGTCGTACTGTGTGTGTGTGTGTGTGTGTGTAGAATGCATTGTTGATGGGTCGATTTATTTATTTAGTTTTTGCTACAAACATCGTGTTGAGGACTATTGGTTTGGGATGTAAATGCTGCAGCATCTTGCAGAATTTTGATTCTTCTTACCTTGCCTGGATGGCATTTGTAAGGTTGTATTACCCTGTGACAAGCAGACTGCCAAGAAATGGACATTGTGAAAGATGTCATTTATAGGTTGTATAGTTCTGATGGACTCCGTAATGCGATATCTGATTTCAGGCAGAGAACTGACAGATAATTACATTTTTTTTCTGGATTTATCTCTGTGGATGTGGGTCAGATGAAACTGTTCATGCTAATGACGTCGACTCTGACATATCTGGTATGGAACGAAATGGCTTTGCCCGTTTTACCTTCAGAATCTGATAGATAGATAGATAGATAGATAGATAGATAGATAGAGATAGATAGATAGATAGATAGATAGATAGATAGATAGATAGATAGATAGATAGATAGATAGATAGATAGATAGATAGATAGATAGATAGATAGATAGATAGATAGATAGATAGATAGATAGATAGATAGATAGATAGTAGATAGATAGATAGATAGATAGATAGATAGATAGATAGGGTGATGAGTGATGTGGTTCCTCAGAGGCTGTAGCGTAATGAGTCTCGTATTGAATTGGCCTATGGAAGATCACTCAAACGCCAGATTGCATCAGAACAGAGTGAAAGATCTGACCTCTGGTTCACAGTCAATTATTAATGTCCGTAATTCTCAAGGATGCTGTTTTACAGTCTCCCTCCAAAACTATTATAACAACAAAGCCAATAATTTATTTTTGCTATATGCTGAAGATGAAGCAACACGGTGGGGTTAGTGGTTACCACTGCCAATGTTACCTCTCAGTGAGAAGCTCCCAGATTTGAATCTTACCTGATTCTTTGTGTGTGGAGTTTACATGTTCTCCCCATGTTTGTGTGGATTCCCTTCAGGTGCTCCAGCTTCCTCCCACTTCCAAACACATGGACATTAGGTGAATTGGTGACTCTAAATTGGGGTGAGTGAGAGTGTGAATGAGATGTCCATATTATTCCATATGATAGATTGTCCATATCATATCATAGTGTTCAGAATAATAGTAGGGCTATGTGACTAAAAAGATTAATCCAGGTTTTGAGTATATTCTTATTGTTACATGGGAAACAATTGGTACCAGTAGATTCAGTAGAGTCTCACAAATCCAACACGACCAAGCATTCATGATATGCACACTCTTAAGGCTATGAAATTGGGCTATTAGTAAAAAAAAAGAAAAGAAAAGAGGGGTGGTTCACAATAACAGTAGTGTGGCATTCAGTCAGTGGTTTGTCAATTTTGTGGAACAAACAGGTGTGCATCAGGTGTCCCCTATTTAAGGATTGAAGCCAGCATCTGTTGAACATGCTTTCTCTTTGAAAGCCTGAGGAAAATGGGACGTTCAAGACATGTTCAGAAGAACAGTGTAGTTTGATTAAAAAGTTGATTGGAGAGGGGAAAACCTATAGCGCAGGTGCAAAAAATTATAGGCTGTTCATCTACAATGATCTCCAATGCTTTAAAAATGGAAAAAAAAACATTAGAGACGCTTGAAGAAAACGGAAACAACCATCAAAATGGATAGAAGAATAAACCAGAATGGCAAAGGCTCACCCATTGATCAGCTCCAGGATGATCAAAGACAGTCTGGAGTTACCTGTAAGTGCGTGTGACAGTTAGAAGACGCCTGTGTGAAGCTAATTTATTTGCAAGAATCCCCGCAAAGTCCCTCTGTTAAATAAAAGACATGTGCAGAAGAGGGTTACAATTTGCCAAAGAACACATCACTGGCCTAAAGAGAAATGGAGGAATATTTTGTGGACTGATGAGAGTAAAATTGTTCTTTTTGGGTCCAAGAGCCGCAGACAGTTTGTGATGAACGACCCCCAAACTCTGAATTCAAGCCACAGTTCACAGTGAAGAAAGTGAAGCAGGGTTGTGCAAGCATCATGATATGGCATGTTTCTCCTACTATGGTGTTGGGCCTATATATCGCATATCACCAGGTATCATGGATCAGTTTGGATATTCAGAATACTTGAAGAGGTCATGTTGCCTTATGCTGAAGAGGACATGCCCTTGAAATGGGTGTTTCAACAAGACAATGACCCCAAAGCACACTAGTAAACGAGCAAAATCTTGGTTCCAAAACAACAAAATTAATGCCTCACCGATGTGAAGAAATCGTGAAAAAACTGGTGGTTATACAACTAAATACTAGTTTAGTGATTCACCGGATTGCTAAAAAAAAAGCAGTTTAAGCATCTGCTTAAAGTGCTGTGAATCAGTGAAATCACCTGCTGGAGGTCAGTGACTGCAAAGAAAACCTGCACCCTCTTGGCCCTTTATGGAATACTTTGGAAACCACAGCTGTAGACTGACAAAAATACATACAGTACATGAGGCTGGTTGTTGCCATTTAATGTTCTGATTTCCAGAAAATGTAAACATTTCTCTAATTTATATAATTATATAATTTCTAATTCTCTAATTTGAGTGGAGTCACCCAGTCTGCACACACTAGAAATGTTCTTTGTTCAAACTGCAAACTGCCCCAAAACTACTGACCAAACATTATATTTCAGTGATAGCTGACGGTTTTTAAACCATTAAAATCATTCTGAAATTAATACAGACTACAGGCTTTTTTAATTTCAGAACAATTTTGTAATTCTTTAATGTTTTTTTCTCCATAATAATCGATTAATGTAACACACAACTGCTTACCTCCTTCCTGAAGGGGTTCCTGGGCTTGTTCAGGTGGGTCAGGGGGGACTGACAAATGTGCTGCTGCTCCTGATGTGTCTGTTCAGAACATGCGTCATTTTTTATTTAGCAGAGCAGCTTGCTAAACATTTGCCTGCATTGATTAGTTAACTAAAACAACAGTGAAACGTATAACTTCAGAGTTTTCCTCATAAATATGAATTAATATGGGGAGAAATGTGAGTTAACTTATGAATTATGGACAAAGTAAGGAATAGACAACAGGCTGACATTCCTTAACCTTCCATCACAGACCCCCCTTGCCTATGTAAGGTCTGGGTGATATACTGTTGATCCTTCACTTCTTTCTCCTGTCTGACCTTTTTTTTTTTTTGCTTCCTGAACTCCTGGTCTCCTGCTTCTCCTCCTCACTCACTGTCTGTGAAAGGTTTCTGTAACTGTCTGATGGAGCAGGTGGAGCCATTTTTACGTAAATACAGAGGGGGTGTGAGCATTCAGAAATGTTTCCAAAACAAATAAACCTAGTGTTACCAATACATTGTAAAAATATATATATAATAAGTTCATTATTGATTGTCATGTTATTTGTCAGTATTATACAATGTTGTAATTGTATTAGAGGCCTCTCTGGGCCCCTGTCAATCATGGGCCCCTAGAATCCTTCTCCTTATTCTCCCCTCTTCAGCACCCCTGGTACTTGTTGCTGTTCCTGTCCACTGCTCCTGTTAAATTAAAGATGTTCTATTTAAGCTGAAAGTAGCGTGTGGACACCGCATACTTTTACACTATTCTCCTTTGTTAACTGAATCATCCTGTCGCTCCCGATCCCGCAGTGTTTTTTTAGCTGCACGTTCCCGCCCACAGTGAAGTTCGTACCACCCACTCCTGTGAGATTTGCGTTGGGTCCTGCAGGACCCAATACCAATGCAGCCCTCTAACTACAATCACTTCTACTGTTACAAGTAAAAGTAAGTCCCTTCGGCTGCTCCCTTGTCTGCACCTCTACTTGCACCCATCTTGTGTGTTTTTTAAGAGCTGATGTAACATGCGAATTTCTCCTCTGTGAGATCAATAAAGTTTATCTTTATCTTTATCTAAAGAGAGGATATTTGTGACTAGTAGCAATATGTGCAGGCAGAATGTACGTGCATTGCAAAGCTGCATATGTTGGCACTTCTGCCTGCTGCAATGTTTGTGCAGAACCAGGCCGAGCTAGACTTTAGACCTGGTTTTTGCCGGTCTAAGTGAAATTGCTTTCTAGGGACAGACATGATGAACGTGACAGCGCTGCACCTTCACCACACCTCATATTTATACCAATGCACCCAGCAAGTGGTATCATTATTTAGTGCATGCAGGTGCTTTGCATTGCACTGCTTTGTACCGGGTGACTGACAGGGTATTGAATATCTATTGTAACCTCCTGAATAAAGCTAAAAGAAACATTTCTCTGTTGGAGTAGGGATCCAATCAGCAGAAGTGAAGGTTTTTACATACATGGGCCATTCTTCAATGCTGCTCATTTTATCAAATGACTTAAATACAGGAAAGGAAAGATATACATCTTTCTTGATTTTAATATGTTTTGTGCTGTGTTATATTCTTTTGCGTGAGTTGAAATTATTACAGCTACCTGTACAATTTAGATGTCTCTAAATTGTCAATGATCCCCTGTACCATAGCAAAGACATATGCATGACTTTAGAGGAACACGCCATTTCCCTGTGAATAGAAAGATGCTCCAGCATGTCTCTCCAGCCCAGCAGGCCTTGCACTGTCAAAGAGTACCACAATTGAATTGAATGGTCCAGAGATTACTCAGTTATTTCTATATACCAGCCTTCCATGGCAGACTAAAGGCCCATTATTGGAAGGACTAAGACCATAGGAACGTATTACAAGTGTGACCTTTTAAAGCCTTTCACTGTGATGGATCTCAGGTGAGACTTTACTGGTATCAGTTTTTTATCTAGAAGCTCTGTGCTTGCTCACTGGCCCAACCCAGGGTGGAACATTTGCTTTATAAAAAAGTAAAAAGGGGGCGGAGAGAGACATCCCCCTGACTACTGGAAATGGGCAACATTTTAAAGCACCCCAAATGCCTTTGTGTCCTTTTCTCCCAAATTAAAGAGACTTTGAAATACAGAGCTGCAGGAAGTGCCGGAGTATTGTGCTTAATCAAGGTGGAAATACAAAGACAGAGCCAGTTCCCCAAAGGTTCACATCAAAAGGTGCATCCCACTTTGTGAGCTATTTAATCAGTTAAAACACAGATGGCAGGCTGCTGCAATTAATTAATCATATATGAGGCATCCTGTACCTGCTAGCAGAAAGTATGTCAGTGCTACAGAGATCTTGTTTGAATTTCAGCATAATTATGTGCCACCAGAATAATTGCTGAATATGAATAGAACTATAGTTTCACAACTGTGGGTGAATGAATTTGAACCTCCATTTTCTCTCCACAGTTACTTGTAGGTGCAGGTCTCGGGGATGGGTAATAAGGAACATTTATTTCAACACACGTTTGGGCCTCACAGCAAAATGAAAATTCAAGTCAAACAAAAGAAACCCTAATTGCTCTTTCAGAAAGGATCAATATTCAAACCTGTGTGACGTATCCAGCTGTCAAAAATTGTAACTGTGAAAAGCTGCATTAAGACTTCAAAATACACCAATTCCAACAACCTTTCAAAGCCAAGAAATCTACTTAGAGCCGACAACAAAGAATAGGAAGCAGCACATGCCATTCTGATAACCTTTTCAATACCACTAAATATTATTATACATTTTCCCTCCATGTATGCCTAATTCTGTTTATGCCTGAAATTGAATTCCAACTTAATAGACCATCAATTCTTTTGGTTACTTCACCAATATACTTAGAGTAATGACTCATTTTGCTGTTGGTATGGAAATTTTGTCTCATTACAATAATTTTGCCTGTCCAGTCGGCAGCCATATTAAAGTAAGGCCCTACAGTCATGAACCGGGTTATTATGCTATCATCACAAAGTGCATTAAGCTCATATAACCTGTCAACCATAAGGTTGGAAAGTTTGTCACATGGCCCAGCAGGTTAATATATTTCCTCCAAAGACTGAAGTTCCAAGCTATATTGCTGTGGTACCGAAACCCTTTTCTGCTAGTTGGGAATCCCAGATTCAATACCATCCCCCTTCACACACATTACTTATCCTTAATCGACGCAGGTGCATTTGCCGTCAAATCTGGCAATTTCTCCTCTAATCTTTCTACAGAGAAAGTAGATTTGATCTATTTGTGAAGTTGAAGTCCCAGTTGAAGTCCAATTGAAGTCCAAGTTGAAGTCAATTCAGCACACAAATCTTCAAGAAGGGACCAGTCCGTTTTCTAACTAGAGATTACCATAAACATGCAAAGTGAGTAAATCAGAGTACAAACGTACTGTAACAATGTGATGTCTTCAAGGGTTATTATAGTTTCGTGATGTACCATATTTTCCATAGTATAAGTCGCACCTTGCCTCTTGAAGAGAAAAAACATATATGTCATACTTTTTCTGTATGTGAAACAAAGTGACTTTTAAATTCCAATAAAATCTAGATACACAAATAAACATGTAAGGTCACATAATGGATATTATTGATGCAGATTGAACAGACAACAGCAGGGACACTACAATAAAAATGTAACTCCTTTGCTTTGTTTTTTTCAATCAAGCAATTTCATTTAGGTTTTTTTGCATTGTTGTTGTGCGCTTTATTACTGAGTTTCTTTCTTTTGAGTGGTTGATTCCTGGGAAAGCCCAATATAAAATACTTATTACTGTTTTATATTCATAATGATGCTTAAGTTTGAATGTTGTCGCCGTGTTTGCGTGGGTTCTCTCCAGGTGCTTCGGTTTTCTCCCCCACATCCAAAGACACTCAGGTTAGGTGTATTGGAACTTTAAATTGTCCATAGGTGTGTGTGCAGATGTGAAGTGTTTGTCTGTCTACGTGGCCCTGCAACAGACTGGCGTCCGACAGGGTACAGGACACCAGTCTGTTGCAGGGCCACGCGCACTAGATGCTGGGAAAGGCTCCAACATCCCCTTGACCCTTGCTTAATTTTTCAACACATACATTGCACCAGAGTATAAGTGCAGGACCTCCCAAAGTAGTAAAAAAAAAAAAAAACCCTGCAACTTATACTCTGGAAAATATGGTACCCACCCTTAGTGGGCTCCCTGACAAAGCAGTATTCTGAATTCAGATGCTATAATGCAGAATAAGTTGCTTTTTGACACAAACTGTTTACACATCACATCTCAATTCAATTCATTCAATTCAATTCAATTTATTTTATAGCACCAAATCACAACATCCTTCAGTCCAAGGCACTTCACAAGAAAAGATCTCACCTTGTTTGGTGGTAAGAGACCCCTCAAGCAGACCAGATTCAGCGGATAACCATCTGCTCTGGCCATTAACAAGAAAAAAATCTAATAAAAAGTCAAATTTTAAAATGCACAACAAAGAACTGTCAATCGGAGTCCATATCCATGGGTAATAGGGCTCGGCCACCAAACATCCTCCTGAACAGTTACGTTCCAGTTAAGGTAATCCAAACGTCGCCCTTCCAAAATCAAAGACGTACATTTAGAACATATATTCATTTCAATTAATTTCAGTAGTGTTCAGAATAATAGTATGCTATGTGACTAAAAGATTATCCAGGTTTTGAGTATATTTCTTATTGTACATGGAAAACAAGGTACCAGTAGATTCAGTAGATTCTCACAAATCCAACAAGACCAAGCATTCATGATATGCACACTCTTAAGCTATGGAAATTAGGCTATTAGTAAAAAAAAAAAGTAGAAAAGGGGGTGTTCACAATAATAGTAGCATCTGCTGTTGAGCGACAAACTCAAAACTATCGTCCAAACTGCTCTTTTAGCAATCCTGTGAATCACTAAACTAGTATTTAGTTGTATAACCACAGTTTTTCATGATTTCTCACATCTGCAAGCATTAATTTTGTTGGTTTGGAACCACGATTTTGCTCCTTTAGTGTGCTTGGGGTCATTTCTTGTGAAACACCCATTTCAAGGCAGTCCTCTTCAGCATAAGGCAACATGACCTCTTCAAGTATTTTGACATATCCAAACTGATCCATGATACCTGATATGCAATATATAGGCCCAAAACCATAGTAGGAGAAACATGCCCATATCATGATGCTTGCACAACCATGTTCACTGTCTTCACTGTGAACTTGGCTTGAATTCAGAGTTTGGGGGTCATCTCACAAACTGTCTGCGGCCCTTGGACCCAAAAGAACATTTTACTCTCATCAGTTCCACAAAATTCCTCATTTCTCTTTAGGCCAGTTGATGTGTTTTTGGCAAAATTGTAACCTCTTCTGCCATGTCTTTTATTTAACAGAGGGACTTTGCGGGGTTCTTGCAAATAAATTAGCTTCACACAGTCATCTTCTAACTGTCACAGCACTTACAGTTAACTCCAGACTGTCTTTGATCATCCTGGAGCGATCATGGGTGAGCCTTTGCCATTCTGGTTATTCTTCTATCCATTTGATGGTGGTTTTCCATTTTCATTTTCATTTTCTATGTTTTTTGTCCATTTTAAGCATTGGATCATTGTAGATGAACAGCCTATAATGTTTTGCACCTGCGTATAGGTTTTCCCCCTCTCCAATCAACTTTTTTAATCAAACTACGCTGTTCTACCTTGTTTCCCATGTAAAATAAGAAATATACTCAAACCTGGATTAATCTTTTTAGTTACATAGCACTACTATTATTCTGAACACTACTGTATATAGCTCCAAATCACAACAAGCTGCCTCAACGTCAACCTTACCTACCCCCTAGAGCAACACACAGGCGACAGTGATAAGGAAAATCCCCTCAGATGTTGTTGAGGAAGAAACCTCAAGCAGACCAAACTCAGAGGGGGTGACCCACTGCTTAGGCCATTCTAACAATTACAAAGTTTTACAACATTTTACCAACTGAAGAAACAGATTTCACACACACTACTTAGAAGGCATAGTTTAATACAATTTTTGCAACTGCATCATTAAATACACAAAACATACTATATGGAGGCCGAGGTTTCAGTTGTACACGTTGTACTTTGTGAAGACATCACTTTACATTTACAGCAGTTTGTTGCATAAGTGCTCATGCATATACAGACACTACATTGACTTTAACCTTTACAAATGAAATTCAAAACAGTGTAAGCCTGGTGTATCCACTGTGTTTCTATGTGGTCAACACCAAATCAAATGGAATGCTTCGAAGCATTTGCTTGAATAGGTTAGTGACACACCAAGACCACATTTAGCACAGCTTGCGATGTCTTCCTTTATGGTACAGACTCAGAACCTGTTTTAAGAGTCTTTGAAATACTACCAAGCAGTGTCTTGAGTTAGCGTCACAAATTTGTAGAACTGACAAAATATTTTGGCACTATCCCCTGCCTGCATCTACCTAATGTTTAATTTCAGTTGTAGTTTCCCTTCTGTTGTATATTTTGTCTAGAATTTGCCTACACAGCGGCATGATTTTTTAAACCTGCATTTGTTATCTGTTCACTGGATGGATCACCTTGACAAACACATGACATGTCCAGTGTCAGGAGGCAGACAAACTATGAGTTTTTGACCATAGCTGCTGGATTTTTGTCACTTTATCCATCATTCACTAATTGTCCATAAATTGAATAACTCATGAATACAGGTGCCTCAACTAAACATCCAGCAAGTGACAGCACATCTATGGGATACCATAGGCAAAGGTAGTTGCTCCTTCAATCAGTCTGGTGCATCAGAGTAACCAATGCAATAGGTTTGCCCTCATATTTCTTTAACCTGGACAGTTTCAGATGATAGCATGGACTGTTTTTGAGTTCACACAATCTTACTTGATGGACTAACTCATTCACCCATTCATTACATTTTTGCTGCCCAAGCTATACTTTGTTAAATTTAAGGAACAAGCAATTGTCATCCTGCCATCCTTTATGGAAGCCATGGTTGCCATTGGGCCCGCAACTGGCAAATGAGCTGTATTCAAATATATAAGGAATCAAGGGGACAATGATCAAAAATGTGTTTGCAAACGTACCCACTGCTCTATTAGCTGAGTATTCCATTAACTTTAACTATAATGACTCATGACTTTCTTTGCTAACAATTTAACTATTAGAGAAAAAATACTCATAACCATCCCAAAGACGTATCATTATCTTTGGCTGCTTTCAGTGATGCCGGTATTTGGTTAGACTCTTTCTCTCCGATTGTTCTGTCTGAGTTATTTTCATTAGTTACTTCAGTCCAACCCATCACATGTTTATTATACCCCATTCCTACCAGGCTGCTCAAGGAAGCCCTACCATTATTTAATGCTTCGATCTTAAATATGATCAATCTATCTTTGTTAGTTGGCTATGTACCACAGGCTTTTAAGGTGGCAGTAATTAACCATTACTTAAAAAGCCATCACTTGACCCAGCTATCTTAGCTAATTATAGGCCAATCTCCAACCTTCCTTTCCTCTCAAACATTCTTGAAAGGGTAGTTGTACAACAGCTCACTGATCATCTGCAGAGGATGGTCTATTTGAAGAGTTTCAGTCAGGTTTTAGAATTCATCATAGTACGAAACAGCATTAGTGAAGGTTACAAATGATCTTCTTATGGCCTCGGACAGTGGACTCATCTCTGTGCTTGTTCTGTTAGACCTCAGTGCCTGCTTTTGATACTGTTGACCATAAACTTTTATTACAGAGATTAGAGCATGGCCATAGGTATTAAGGCACTGCGCTGCGGTGGTTTTGAATCATAATTTGTCTAATAGATTACAATTTGTTCATGTAAATGGGGAATCTTCTTCACAGACTAAAGTTAATTATGGAGTTCCACAAGGTTCTGTGCTAGGACCAATTTTATTCACTTTATACATGCTTCCCTTAGGCAGTATTATTAGACGGTATTGCTTAAATTTTCATTGTTACGCAGATGATACCCAGCTTTATCTATCCATGAAGCCAGAGGACATACACCAATTAGCTAAACTGCAGGATTGTCTTACAGACATAACGACATGGATGAACCTCTAATTTCCTGCTTTTAAACTCAGATAAAACTGAAGTTATTGTACTTGGCCCCACAAATCTAGAAACATGGTGTCTAACCAGATCCTTACTCTGGATGGCATTACCCTGACCTCTAGTAATACTGTGAGAAATCTTGGAGTCATTTTTGATCAGGAATGTCATTCAAAGCGCATATTAAACAAATATGTAGGACTGCTTTTTTGCATTTACGCAATATCTCTAAAATCAGAAAGGTCTTGTCTCAGAGTGATTGCTGAAAAACTATTCATGCATTTATTTCCTCTAGGCTGGACTATTGTAATTCATTATTATCAGGTTGTCCTAAAAGTTCCCTGAAAAGCTTCAGTTAATTCAATGCTGCAGCTAGAGTACTGACGGGGACTAGAAGGAGAGATGCATATCTCACCCATATTGGCCTCTCTTCATTGGCTTCCTGTTAATTCTAGAATAGAATTAAAATTCTTCTTCTTACTTATAAGGTTTGAATAATCAGGTTCCCATCTTATTCTTAGGGACTCGTAGTACCATATCACCCCCATAGAGCGCTTCGCTCTCAGACTGCAGGCTTACTTGTAGTTCCTAGGGTTTTTAAGAGTAGAATGGGAGGCAGAGCCTTCAGCTTTCAGGCTCCTCTCCTGTGGAAACCAGCTCCCAATTCAGATCAGGGAGACAGACACCCTCTCTACTTTTAAGATTAGGCTTAAAAACTTTCCTTTTTCCTAAAGCTTATAGTTAGGGCTGGATCGGGTGACCCTTGAACCATCCCTTAGTTATGCTGCTATAGACGTAGACTGCTGGGGGTTCCCATGATGCCTGTTTCTTTCTCTTTTTGCTCTGTATGCACCACTCTGCATTTAATCATTAGTGATCGATCTCTGCTCCCCTCCACAGCATGTCTTTTCCTGGTTCTCTCCCTCAGCCCCAACCAGTCCCAGCAGAAGACTGCCCGTCCCTGAGCCTGGTTCTGCTGGAGGTTTCTTCCTGTTAAAAAGGGAGTTGTTTCCTTCCACTTGTAGCCACGTGCTTGCTCACAGGGGGTCGTGTTGACCGTGGGGTTTTACATAATTATTGTATGGCCTTGCCTTACAATATAAGCGCCTTGGGGCAACTGTTTGTTGTGATTTGGCGCTATATAAAAAAATTGATTGATTGATTGATTGATTGAATGTGGAGCCCTGAAATAGAATTATAGGCGTCACGATTCTGAAAATAGCTTGATGCTTCTTGAAGTGGATAATCGTTTGTAACAATCAATTACGACACATTTACCCTCCATCTCGACACTAATAGAGGCTGTCTGTGCACACAGTGAGGCACGTCTCGTAAATATACACTGTTTCCTTTTAAATGTCTTATAATATGCATGGGGGAACACACAAACACACTATCAATCAATTTCAATCAATTTTATTTATATAGCGCCAAATCACAACAAACAGTAGCCCCAAGGCGCTTTATATTGTAAGGCAGGCCATACACTAATTACGTGAAAACCCCAACGGTCAAACGACCCCCTGTGAGCAAGCACTTGGCGACAGTGGGAAGGAAAAACTCCCTTTTAACAGGAAGAAACCTCCAGCAGAACCAGGCTCAGGGAGGGGCAGTCTTCTGCTGGGACTGGGTTGGGGCTGAGGGAGAGAACCAGGAAAAAGACATGCTGTGGAGGGGAGCAGAGATCAATCACTAATGATTAAATGCAGAGTGGTGCATACAGAGCAAAAGAGAAAGAAACACGCAGTGCATCATGGGAACCCCCCAGCAGTCTAAGTCTATAGCAGCATAACTAAGGGATGGTCCAGGGTCACCTGATCCAGCCCTAACTATAAGCTTTAGCAAAAAGGAAAGTTTTAAGCCTAATCTTAAAAGTAGAGGAGGGTGTCTGTCTCCCTGATCTGAATTGGGAGCTGGTTCCACAGGAGAGGAGCCTGAAAGCTGAAGGCTCTGCCTCCCATTCTACTCTTACAAACCCTAGGAACTACAAGTAAGCCTGCAGTCTGAGAGCGAAGCGCTCTATTGGGGGGATATGGTACTATGAGGGTCCCTAAGATAAGATGGGACCTGATTATTCAAAACCTTATAAGTAAGAAGAAGATTTTAAATTCTATTAGAATTAACAGAAGAGAGGCCAATATGGGTGAGATATGCTCCTCCTTCTAGTCCCCGTCAGTACTCTAGCTGCAGCATTTTGAATTAACTGAAGGCTTTTCAGGGAACTTTTAGGACAACCTGATAATAATGAATTACAATAGTCCAGCCTAGAGGAAATAAATGCATGAATTAGTTGTTTCAGCATCACTCTGAGACAAGACCTTTCTAATTTTAGAGATATTGCGTAAAATGCAAAAAAGCAGTCCTACTATTGTTTAATATGCGCATTGAATGACATATCCTGATCAAAAATGACTCCAAGATTTCTCACAGTATTACTAGAGGTCAGGGTAATGCCATCCAGAGTAAGGATCTGTTAGACACCATGTTCTAAAGATTTGTGGGGCCAAGTACAATAACTTCAGTTTTATCTGAGTTTAAAAGCAGGAAATTAGAGGTCATCCATGTCCTTTATGTCCTGTAAGACAATCCTGCAGGTTTAGCTAATTGGGGTGTGTCCTCTGGCTTCATGGATAGATAAGCTGGGTATCATCTGCATAACAATGAAAATTTAAGCAATGCCGTCTAATAATACTGCCTAAGGGAAGCATGTATAAAGTGAATAAAATTGGTCCTAGCACAGAACCTTGTGGAACTCCATAATTACCTTAGTCTGTAATCTAATTAGATAAATATGATTCAAACCACCGCAGCGCAGTGCCTTTAATACCTATGGCATGCTCTAATCTCTGTAATAAAATTTTATGGTCAACAGTATCAAAAGCAGCACTGAGGTCTAACAGAACAAGCGCAGAGATGAGTCCACTGTCTGAGGCCATAAAGAAGATCATTTGTAACCTTCACTAATGCTGTTTCTGTACTATGATGAATTCTAAAACCTGACTGAAACTCTTCAAATAGACCATGTCCTCTGCAGATGATCAGTTAGCTGTTTTACAACTACCCTTTCAAGAATTTTTGAGAGAAAAGGAAGGTTGGAGATTGGCCTATATTAGCTAAGATAGCTGGGTCAAGTGATGGCTTTTTAAGTAATGGTTTAATTACTGCCACCTTAAAAAGCCTGTGGTACATAGCCAACTAATAAAGATAGACTGATCATATTTAAGATCGAAGCATTCAATAATGGTAGGGCTTCCTTGAGCAGCCTGGTAGGAATGGGGTCTAATAGACATGTTGATGGTTTGGATGAAGTACTAATGAAAATAACTCAGACAGAACAATCGAGAGAAAGAGTCTAACCAAATACCAGCATCACTGAAAGCAGCCAAAGATAACATACGTCTTTGGGATGGTTATGAGTAATTTTTTTCTCTAATAGTTAAAATTTTATTAGCAATGAAAGTCATGAAGTCATTACTAGTTAAAGTTAAAGGAATACTCGACTCAATAGAGCTCTGACTCTTTGTCAGCCTGGCTACAGTGCTGAAAAGAAACCTGGGGTTGTTCTTATTTTCTTCAATTAGTTATGAGTAGTAAGATGTCCTAGCTTTACGGAGGGCTTTTTTTTATAGAGCAACAGACTCTTTTTCCAGGCTAAGTGAAGATCTTCTAAATTAGTGAGACACCATTTCCTCTCCAACTTATGGGTTATCTGCTTTAAGCTGCAAGTTTGTGAGTTATACCATGGAGTCAGGCACTTCTGATTTAAAGCTCTCTTTTTCAGAGGAGCTACAGCATCCAAAGTTGTCTTCAATGAGGATGTAAAACTATTGACGAGATACTCTATCTCACTTACAGAGTTTAGGTAGCTACTCTGCACTGTGTTGGTATATGGCATTAGAGAACATAAAGAAGGAATCATATCCTTAAACCTAGTTACAGGGCTTTCTGAAAGACTTCTAGTGTAATGAAACTTATTCCCCACTGCTGGGTAGTCCATCAGAGTAAATGTAAATGTTATTAAGAAATGATCAGACAGAAGGGAGTTTTCAGGGAATACTGTTAAGTCTTCAATTTCCATACCATAAGTCAGAACAAGATCTAAGATATGATTAAAGTGGTGGGTGGACTCATTTACATTTTGAGCAAAGCCAATTGAGTCTAATAATAGATTAAATGCAGTGCTGAGGCTGTCATTCTCAGCATCTGTGTGGATGTTAAAATCGCCCACTATAATTATCTTATCTGAGCTAAGCACTAAGTCAGACAAAAGGTCTGAAAATTCACAGAGAAACTCACAGTAACGACCAGGTGGACGATAGATAATAACAAATAAAACTGGTTTTTGGGACTTCCAATTTGGATGGACAAGACTAAGAGTCAAGCTTTCAAATGAATTAAAGCTCTGTCTGGGTTTCTGATTAATTAATAAGCTGGAATGGAAGATTGCTGCTAATCCTCCGCCTCGGCCCGTGCTACGAGCATTCTGGCAGTTAGTGTGACTCAGGGGTGTTGACTCATTTAAACTAACATATTCATCCTGCTGTAACCAGGTTTCTGTAAGGCAGAATAAATCAATATGTTGATCAATTATTTTATCATTTACTATCAGGGACTTAGAAGAGAGAGACCTAATGTTTAATAGACCACATTTAACTGTTTTAGTCTGTGGTGCAGTTGAAGGTGCTATATTATTTTTTTCTTTTTGAATTTTTATGCTTAAATAGATTTTTGCTGGTTATTGGTGGTCTGGGAGCAGGCACCGTTTCTACGGGGATGGGGTAATGAGGGGATGGCAGGGGGAGAGAAGCTGCAGAGAGGTGTGTAAGACTACTATGATCGAGCCTTTGAGCTTCAAAGCTGGAGAAGCAGTTCAGCTGAGCTTCTCAGTCAAAGAAATGAGAATGGAACCATTTGTGACTTTCCTCCCATTAGCCAGATTGAATTACTGTGTTTTACTTTAAGGGCCATCTGTTCTGGTTAAGTCATATTCTAAATCTGTCGTACTGTGTGTGTGTGTGTGTGTGTAGAATGCATTGTTGATGGGTCGATTTATTTATTTAGTTTGCTACAAACATCGTGTTGAAGGACTATTGGTTTGGGATGTAAATGCTGCAGCATCTTGCAGAATTTTGATTCTTCTTACCTTGCCTGGATGGCATTTGTAAGGTTGTATTACCCTGTGACAAGCAGACTGCCAAGAATGGACATTGTGAAAGATGTCATTTATAGGTTGTATAGTTCTGATGGACTCCGTAATGCGATATCTGATTTCAGGCAGAGAACTGACAGATAATTACATTTTTTTTCTGGATTTATCTCTGTGGATGTGGGTCAGATGAAACTGTTCATGCTAATGACGTCGACTCTGACATATCTGGTATGGAACGAAATGGCTTTGCCCGTTTTACCTTCAGAATCTGATAGATAGATAGATAGATAGATAGATAGATAGATAGATAGATAGATAGATAGATAGATAGATAGATAGATAGATAGATAGATAGATAGATAGATAGATAGATAGATAGATAGATAGATAGATAGATAGATAGATAGATAGATAGATAGATAGATAGATAGATAGATAGATAGATAGATAGATAGATAGATAGATAGATAGATAGATAGATAGGGTGATGAGTGATGTGGTTCACTCAGAGGCTGTAGCGTAATGAGTCTCGTATTGAATTGGCCTATGGAAGATCACTCAAACGCCAGATTGCATCAGAACAGAGTGAAAGATCTGACTCTGGTTCACAGTCAATTATTAATGTCCGTAATTCTCAAGGATGCTGTTTTACAGTCTCCCTCCAAAACTATTATAACAACAAAGCCAATAATTTTATTTTTGCTATATGCTGAAGATGAAGCAACACGGTGGGTTAGTGGTTACCACTGCAATGTTACCTCTCAGTGAGAAGCTCCCAGATTTGAATCTTACCTGATTCTTTGTGTGTGGAGTTTACATGTTCTCCCCATGTTTGTGTGGATTCCCTTCAGGTGCTCCAGCTTCCTCCCACTTCCAAACACATGGACATTAGGTGAATTGGTGACTCTAAATTGGGTGTGAGTGAGAGTGTGAATGAGATTGTCCATATTATATCCATATGATAGATTGTCCATATCATATCATAGTGTTCAGAATAATAGTAGTGCTATGTGACTAAAAAGATTAATCCAGGTTTGAGTATTTCTTATTGTTACATGGGAAACAAGGTACCAGTAGATTCAGTAGAGTCTCACAAATCCAACACGACCAAGCATTCATGATATGCACACTCTTAAGGCTATGAAATTGGGCTATTAGTAAAAAAAAAAGAAAAGAAAAGGGGGTGTTCACAATAACAGTAGTGTGGCATTCAGTCAGTGAGTTTGTCAATTTTGTGGAACAAACAGGTGTGAATCAGGTGTCCCCTATTTAAGGATGAAGCCAGCATCTGTTGAACATGCTTTTCTCTTTGAAAGCCTGAGGAAAATGGGACGTTCAAGACATTGTTCAGAAGAACAGTGTAGTTTGATTAAAAAGTTGATTGGAGAGGGGAAAACCTATACGCAGGTGCAAAAAATTATAGGCTGTTCATCTACAATGATCTCCAATGCTTTAAAATGGAAAAAAAAATAGAGACGCTTGGAAGAAAACGGAAAACAACCATCAAAATGGATAGAAGAATAACCAGAATGGCAAAGGCTCACCCATTGATCAGCTCCAGGATGATCAAAGACAGTCTGGAGTTACCTGTAAGTGCTGTGACAGTTAGAAGACGCCTGTGTGAAGCTAATTTATTTGCAAGAATCCCCGCAAAGTCCCTCTGTTAAATAAAAGACATGTGCAGAAGAGGTTACAATTTGCCAAAGAACACATCAACTGGCCTAAAGAGAAATGGAGGAATATTTTGTGGACTGATGAGAGTAAAATTGTTCTTTTTGGGTCCAAGAGCCGCAGACAGTTTGTGAGACGACCCCCAACTCTGAATTCAAGCCACAGTTCACAGTGAAGAAAGTGAAGCATGGTTGTGCAAGCATCATGATATGGGCATGTTTCTCCTACTATGGTGTTGGGCCTATATATCGCATACCAGGTATCATGGATCAGTTTGGATATGTCAGAATACTTGAAGAGGTCATGTTGCCTTATGCTGAAGAGGACATGCCCTTGAAATGGGTGTTTCAACAAGACAATGACCCCAAGCACACTAGTAAACGAGCAAAATCTTGGTTCCAAAACAACAAAATTAATGCCTCACAGATGTGAAGAAATCGTGAAAAACTGTGGTTATACAACTAAATACTAGTTTAGTGATTCACAGGATTGCTAAAAAAAAAAGCAGTTTAAGCATCTGCTTAAAGTGATGTGAATCAGTGAAATCACCTGCTGGAGTCAGTGACTGCAAAGAAAACCTGCACCCTCTTGGCCCTTTATGGAATACTTTGGAAACCACAGCTGTAGACTGACAAAAATACATACAGTACATGAGGCTGGTTGTTGCCATTTAATGTTCTGATTTCCAGAAAATGTAAACATTTCTCTAATTTATATAATTATATAATTTCTAATTCTCTAATTTGAGTGGAGTCACCCAGTCTGCACACACTAGAAATGTTCTTTGTTCAAACTGCAAAGCAGGGGGATGAGAGCCCCAAAACTACTGACCAAACATTATATTTCAGTGATAGCTGACGGTTTTTAAACCATTAAAATCATTCTGAAATTAATACAGACTACAGGCTTTTTTAATTTCAGAACAATTTTGTAATTCTTTAATGTTTTTTTCTCCATAATAATCGATTAATGTAACACACAACTGCTTACCTCCTTCCTGAAGGGGTTCCTGGGCTTGTTCAGGTGGGTCAGGGGGGACTGACAAATGTGCTGCTGCTCCTGATGTGTCTGTTCAGAACATGCGTCATTTTTTATTTAGCAGAGCAGCTTGCTAAACATTTGCCTGCATTGATTAGTTAACTAAAACAACAGTGAAACGTATAACTTCAGAGTTTTCCTCATAAATATGAATTAATATGGGGAGAAATGTGAGTTAACTTATGAATTATGGACAAAGTAAGGAATAGACAACAGGCTGACATTCCTTAACCTTCCATCACAGACCCCCCTTGCCTATGTAAGGTCTGGGTGATATACTGTTGATCCTTCACTTCTTTCTCCTGTCTGACCTTTTTTTTTTTTTGCTTCCTGAACTCCTGGTCTCCTGCTTCTCCTCCTCCACTCACTGTCTGTGAAAGGTTTCTGTAACTGTCTGATGGAGCAGGTGGAGCCATTTTTACGTAAATACAGAGGGGGTGTGAGCATTCAGAAATGTTTCCAAAACAAATAAACCTAGTGTTACCAATACATTGTAAAAATATATATATAATAAGTTCATTATTGATTGTCATGTTATTTTGTCAGTATTATACAATGTTGTAATTGTATTAGAGGCCTCTCTGGGCCCCTGTCAATCATGGGCCCCTAGAATCCTTCTCCTTATTCTCCCCTCTTCAGCACCCCTGGTACTTGTTGCTGTTCCTGTCCACTGCTCCTGTTAAATTAAAGATGTTCTATTTAAGCTGAAAGTAGCGTGTGGACACCGCATACTTTTACACTATTCTCCTTTGTTAACTGAATCATCCTGTCGCTCCCGATCCCGCAGTGTTTTTTAGCTGCACGTTCCCGCCCACAGTGAAGTTCGTACCACCCACTCCTGTGAGATTTGCGTTGGGTCCTGCAGGACCCAATACCAATGCAGCCCTCTAACTACAATCACTTCTACTGTTACAAGTAAAAGTAAGTCCCTTCGGCTGCTCCCTTGTCCTGCACCTCTACTTGCACCCATCTTGTGTGTTTTTAAGAGCTGATGTAACATGCGAATTTCTCCTCTGTGAGATCAATAAAGTTTATCTTTATCTTTATCTAAAGAGAGGATATTTGTGACTAGTAGCAATATGTGCAGGCAGAATGTACGTGCATTGCAAAGCTGCATATGTTGGCACTTCTGCCCTGCTGCAATGTTTGTGCAGAACCAGGCCGAGCTAGACTTTAGACCTGGTTTTTGCCGGTCTAAGTGAAATTGCTTTCTAGGGACAGACATGATGACGTGGACAGCGCTGCACCTTCACCACACCTCATATTTAGACCAATGCACCAGCAAGTGGTATCATTATTTAGTGCATGCAGGTGCTTTGCATTGCACTGCTTTGTACCGGGTGACCTGACAGGGTATTGAATATCTATTGTAACCTCCTGAATAAAGCTAAAAGAAACATTTCTCTGTTGGAGTAGGATCCAATCAGCAGAAGTGAAGGTTTTTTACATACATGGGCCATTCTTCAATGCTGCTCATTTTAATCAAATGACTTAAATACAGGAAAGGAAGATATACATCTTTCTTGATTTTAATATGTTTTGTGCTGTGTTATATTCTTTTGCGTGAGTTGAAATTATTACAGCTACCTGTACAATTTAGATGTCTCTAAATTGTCAATGATCCCCTGTACCATAGCAAAGACATATGCATGACTTTAGAGGAACACGCCATTTCCCTGTGAATAGAAAGATGCTCCAGCATGTCTCTCCAGCCCAGCAGGCCTTGCACTGTCAAAGAGTACCACAATTGAATTGAATGGTCCAGAGATTACTCAGTTATTTCTATATACCAGCCTTCCATGGCAGACTAAAGGCCCATTATTGGAAGGACTAAGACCATAGGAACGTATTACAAGTGTGACTTTTAAAGCCTTTCACTGTGATGGATCTCAGGTGAGACTTTACTGGTATCAGTTTTTATCTAGAAGCTCTGTGCTTGCTCACTGGCCCAACCCAGGGTGGAACATTTGCTTTATAAAAAAGTAAAAAGGGGGCGAGAGAGACATCCCCCTGACTACTGGAAATGGGCAACATTTTAAAGCACCCCAAATGCCTTTGTGTCCTTTTCTCCCAATTAAAGAGACTTTGAAATACAGAGCTGCAGGAAGTGCCGGAGGTATTGGTGCTTAATCAGGTGGAATACAAAGACAGAGCCAGTTCCCCAAAGGTTCACATCAAAGGTGCATCCACTTTGTGAGCTATTTAATCAGTTAAACACAGATGGCAGGCTGCTGCAATTATTAATCATATATGAGGCATCCTGTACCTGCTAGCAGAAAGTAGTCAGTGCTACAGAGATCTTGTTTGAATTTCAGCATAATTATGTGGCCACCCAGAATAATTGCTGAATATGAATAGAACTATAGTTTCACAACTGTGGGTGAATGAATTTGAACCTCCATTTTCTCTCCACAGTTACTTGTAGGTGCAGGTCGGTTTGGTAAAACTGTTTTACCTGTTTGCCTTTGTACTTCCGTCAGATCAGATTGCAGTCAACACAACAAACACACATGCACATGGTTTTGGACACAGTTCTTGTCAATTTTAAGTTCTCATGTGATAAAGTACAGCAGTAAAATGTAAATTTCAAAAACTATGGAATTAAACAAACTAAGAAAGAATATTTAATGATTGTAATATTCTGGTTTCTTTTTCTTTTGGACTTGTGTGAAAGGTTATTTTTTGTACACTTGGCTACATATGCACAAGCATTTGCAACACCATACCAAACATTTTAGGTGCTCCATAACCTTGGGGGACTAAAGTAGCTTAGATACTTTTTTCACTAATCTGTCATACTATGAAAGTCCTATACCGGTCCATTGGACCAGTGCTAATGCCCAGTATAACGCAGTGGAAATAGATGAGAGTCTATGACTGCACTTGGATGGGCCACGAGTGACATGGTAACTTCCCCATTGAAGGCCTGAAGAGCTTTTACTGATCGGTAGACTAGAATGATGCAGATGAAGTTGTCCTTGTAGAAGGCAAAGACTGGTAGTGTGACAGAGAATCAAACCCAGGTCTACAGCTTAGCAGCCCAGATCCTTATCTCACAGGTAAGTGCACACCTGGAATTGAACCCCAGTCTGTTTGTTAATAGTCCGTCTCTTGGCCCACAGAGACATCAATTTTTTATGGCCACACAGTCTTTTTCCACTAATAAATGTGAGATGTGATATATTTTCTTTGCACAAACTAAGGGCCCCTTCACACATAGTGCGAAGTTTGGACGAGGTGCACACTTGGTGCACATGACGCAAGAATCATGTGCAAACCATGTAATGTTGTCCTTGTCGCCAAAGCCTTGTACACCTGTTGCTACAACTAATTACACACACAAGTGCCTGAAAGACAGAATGTGCGCTGTGCAAACCCGTCGCACCCTCTCGTGGTGACGGCCAAATTCCAGGTGACACGCACGGACACCTAACACCGCTCACCTGGCACTTAGAAAATGTGTGGCCAGTCGCAGTCTTGGTACAACAGCAGACTGCAGACAACCACTGTCATACTGGGAGTGAAATTTGCAGGTGAGACACATCTCGTCAGATCACAGAGGGACACTTTGGTCTGTGCTCTGAACATCTCTGGACCTGAACATCAGAGCTGCAGAACACGCACCGTGTGTTGACGGACACACGTGTGTGTGTGTGTGTGTGTGTGTGCGCACTTGCTGTACTAACATCAAAAACATAAAAACATATATCACTTGCAACAGGCTGGAGAGCGCGCACATTGACAGGTCCAGCTGGACCAGAGCGTTAGTTTATGTGGACATGCAGCAGGCGATCTGAACGTCATGTCTCTCTGACAGGACAGTGAGCGGGCACTGCAGGACCATATGACAGGCCAACAGTACGACAAATACACCACTTTCAGTCACATATCAGCAGAAATACACTGTAGCAAACGCTGTTTGGTCAGTTATCACAGCGCTTTTTTCTTTTTTTTGAGAAAATACGTTTGTCTGGTTGTTGATTAGAGCCATTTCATGCTTGTTTTACAAGACAGTGGATGTGGTGCAGTGGTAGAGTTGCTGTCTGGTAATTAGGACATGTGGGTTCAAATCCCATGAATGTTGTGTTTTTTTTTTTTGTTTTGTTTTTTACCAGGGTTGTTTAACCGCGGAGTTCTGTATTGAGTCCCCCTTTATGTATTATTTATATTAACCCACTGATATTCACTAATATACAGCTGTTTTTTATTTCATTTTCCTCCAAATCAGCAGCGCGATGTGGTGCAGCTTGTCCCATGGAAGACATTGCTGCTGTTCCTGCTCAACAGACACTGTCATGTGCACGAACCGTCATGCTGGCGTTGTGCACGTCGTCGGTACGATGTTTCGTGGTGTACTAATTTTAAACTGTTTCATGCTGTTTCGCCATTTTCATCCACACGTCTTCCACACTTCGCACTATGTGTGAAGGGGCCATTATGGTTGTGGCCAAAAAGTTACATTTGGTCTCATCACTCCAAATGACTTTGTTCTCTGTGCTGTTTGGCATATTGTAAGGGGGATACTTTATGACATTTGCGTATTAATGGCTTTTGTCTGGCGACTCGACCATGCAGCCCATTTTTCTTCAAGTGCCTTACTGTGCACCTTGAAATAGCCACACCACTTTTTTTCAGAGTGTCCTCTATTTCAGCTGAAGCTATTTGTCAATTTTTCTTTGTACCCCAAACAATTTTCCTGGCACTTGTTGAAATTTTTGTTGGTCTATGTGACTGTGGTTTGGTTCCATCAGAATCCCTCATTTTCCACTTCTTAATTAGAGTTTGAACAATGCTGATTGGCATTTTCGGTCCCTTGGATATCTTTATATATCTCTTTTCTGTTTATACAGTTCAATTACCTTTTCTTTGACAATTCTTTGCTTTCCCTGTAACTCGTAAACCAGAAACATCAGTGCAGCAATGAATGAAAGATGCAATGGTATGTCAGGAGACTACAAACTCACTGACCTTTTATAAACATCCTGATTACAAGCAAACAGATCATGAATGTTTATGTGAGCACTGGTAAGAATATTTTCATTCTTTGAAAGATGGAATGTACCATTCCGTGAGGTTTGGATGGTACATTTCATCTTTATACAAATAAAAATATTATTTCCATTGCACAAATGGAAAACATTCATTATTTGTTTTATATGACACCTCAACATATATAACTAATATTTTACTTAAAATTAGACAGGTGTTTCTCCTTGGAGAAGGAAGGGCAGCGGGACCAAGATGTTTACTCTGCCCTGCAGGATTTTCTGACACACCACTGAATTTAGTAAGCTGCTGCGCTGAAGAGCTCAGTGGTTTGTGTGGAAACAAATCTGTCTTTTTCAATACAGCGAAAAATTGCTCCAAGAACTTGTACAAATCTTCATCTGACAGTGAAAGATGAAATGTTCCATTCAACTTGACTCCGCCTTGCTGAATGGAACATTCCATCTTTCACCTCAGGAACTATTCTTTCCATTGCATGAATGAAAAAAAAAAATCATTATTTGTTTTATATAATGCCTAAAATAGATCATTGTCATTTGATATCTTATTAATTTATAAACAAAAGAAAAGGGAGTTACGCCCTTCCCAGTCTTACAGGCCACCAAAACTTAGTAACGAGGCCAAGATGCTCCATCTCACCCAGATGTCATCTGCACGGAGTTGCTCGTGCCCCAGTGGCCACTGTTAACCCCAAAAATGTGAATCAGCTGCAAATTGTGATTATCTGCAAACCGTGAATTGCAAATTGTGAATTACTGAAGAATATCTCACGAAACATGAACACACATCTCCCAAAAATGTGAATTTCTTCACAATTTGGTGTATGTTCTTGGCTGAGGAGCGAAGAGTATGAAGGTACCATCTGTGGGATTATGACCATGCACTTCTCAGTTTCAATGCACCTCGGGGCTTCATGCCACTCCTTGACTCATGTACGTGTTAGACTCTTTCATGTTTGCTATTAGTGGGTGAACAATCCAACACTTGGTGAATTCTGCTTCATTATGATAAGAAGAGCTGACATTGAAGGATCAAAAAGTGACATTGCTATGAACTCTTGGTTGCCACAAGCCAGTTACCCTGCGGGAACTTTTCTGACACCTCCTGCTGAAAACCCAAAAACTCGAGGCCCCGCTATCCCCGTCTGTATTCATACTGAAAATCAAGATCAAGTGAGCTTTTGCCCTTCTGCTCCACAGGAGGTTTCTGTCTGGTGGTTGACATCAGAATCGAGAGCCCACTCACTTCCCCACCTAAAAAAAAATATATATATATATTTTTGCAGAGATAGGGTTTGTGAACAAGATTTCCTGAAGTAAGTGATCTATAAACTGAAATCTATAAACTACTTAAACTGAAAGAAAATATCTATCAGGAGTGATATTCACATTTTGCAACTTGCGTTTTGTGAGACCTACGTTCATGTTTTGTGGGATATTTCATTCACAGTTTGCAGCAAAATTGTTAACGGTTCGCAGATAGTTTGTGTAAATTTTCATTAATAGTTTGCAGATAATTTATGAGTTGCAGCAGATTCATGTTTTGGAAGTCAACAACCCACCACAAGCCCTGAGCTGTGGTGGGGCCAACCCGGCCTGCGCGGCTCCGCTTCTGACAAACAGTGCTTTCTCAGGACCCTCCCCCCGACTTGCTCTTGAGCCCCCTTGATGCATCCAGCCTTCCCGTCCGTTACCCAGAGAGTCTGGGCGCTGTGTCGGGCCGCTGTTTGTTTTTTATTCGGTGGTCGGGGCGTGTACTGATACACAATGTATGGAACCAAATTTGCACGGTAAATGGAACACAATGACAAATGGGATGAATGACCAATAACAGATGACATAAAAACCACCAATCAAATGACAAGGATCTATTTAGGCGCTTTATAATACAAAATGGAGGGGAAAAATGCACAGATCATACCATAATGCACACGTCATTTCACCCATACAAAGGGACAAATATGGAATGTAACGTGACATAGAATCCACCAATCACATGAGAAGGATCTATTTAGGCATCATATTATGGATGCTAGGTTTTCTGAGATACTTTCCTAAAATCAACTTATTGCTCCGCTCAGGCGAGGTAGAACATTTCTGTAATTGTGCTGTCACGTGGATTAGGTTTTGTCTGGATGTTTAGAAAATCATCATCTGCTGCAACAGAGACCCTGATAATTTATGTAGATGTATTTCTCACACTGATGGATGTCGGGATAACTTCAATCATCATCTTTTTTTAAATGTGGGCGCTGGAGCTTTATATGGTCAAATGCATTGATTTGATTAGCTCCTTTCTGAGCAGCCCAGCTAAGAACTAGTTTGGAGGAGAGAGGATTTGAACTGTGGGCTGCTTCACTTCCCAGCACTGCTCTGCTTTAACACAGTCCTGGACTTGGCAATAAATTGCTTTGGTAATCAGTTTTCAGAAAAGCTTATTTACTTCTTGTTTTGTGTATGTTGTACTGCTCAGACTGAAATATAAAATTGGATTTTATTACATGGGCAATTTTCTCCTCTTGTAAAGAATAAAGGCAGCACACGTCACCTCGCTGAGCCTGGATGATCCACACAGGATGAACTCTGTGTAATATTTTTGATTATTACACTATCGTGCTGCAGTATCTGTGTGCAATAATACAGCCCCTGGCAACAATTATGGATTCAACACATGCAGAGGATGTTCATGCAGTGATTTTTTTTTTTTATTTTGTTGACAATAACAAATAAACAGATATGTCACAAAATAGCTTTTGTTCAATCCTCTGTCACAGTGAAACACAACTCAAACAAATTAAATTCAGTTAGTTTAATTAATGACATATTTTCCCTCCTATATCAAGTATATGAAAATCTAATGTATAGAATCCCTCAATGTTGAGGAAAAAACAATAGAATTACCTCAAATTTGTCTAGCAATGCAAATCAGTCTGCATTTCAAAGAAGGTAATTACAGATCTTAATGAGGTGTTGGAAGCATGGTCCCAACAACAGAGTTGTCAGGTGAAACAAGGTAATGATCAGTCTCAGAGTGTGCCAAAATATGTTGGTTGTTCCCAGTCAGCTGTTTCTGAAATGGGAATCTTATCAATAGAAAACATACAGATAGACCAATGAATATGACACAACATGTGTCACACTCAAGGCAATGTGCTGGATACTTCTGCAAATGCTGCAAAAGACACATGTTCCAGAAGAACATATATGTGGTCCTTATGGGTATTAGAATACCATATGCAGCAGTGCCATTATGGAAAATAAAACCAGGACTGAACAACTCATAGCTCGGCTTCTTGCAAAGTTGAGCATTTAGACATTTTCACCATGGTTGATAGAGGGGGTTGGTATAGTCCTTGTAGCCAGTGAAGACCAGGCAGATGAAGTTCCTTGTCCAAGGACACCAGTAGTATTTGGATTAATAGAGTTGCACCACATCCGTCCAGTGCTTTCATTATTGAATTAATACAACAGTCACATTTGGGATTGCAAAGGTCATTTTATTCAGAAACCTTACTATTACATCTACTGTGTTTTCATTGTAGAGATAAATTAGCAAAAACATTCCTGAAATGTTGAAATCTCTGTTTCCCTACTCCTCCCAGGTCCTTGGCCCAATTTCCACCAAATTTCAAAACATTAAAAATTTTCATACTGCCTCTGGTAGCTTGTATTAATAGATGGTGGTAATTTCATATGTTGGTTGAAAATTAATAATAATGTTACAAAAGTAAATCTACAATAAAAGCCATTATCTCACCAATGCTGTCCCAGCAGTTTACAGCTTTCAGAATCCATGACTGGGCATATAGTGTATGACGTATTGGTCAGTTGGGAATACGATACTCCTGTCTGACTTCACCATCGGCCTTTCCACAGAGTCCACTTGTTTGTCCCTTCATCCAGTCTACAACTTGAACCTGCATGGCCAGAGAAATTGGGAAGTACAGAAATTTGCTAAAAAGTAAGAGCTCTGGGGAGTTTTATTTGACAGATTTTATGAATGATTCAGTGTTCAGGCAGAAATTGCTCAAACAGATGTTCATTATGTTTAATTGCAGAATAAAGTACAATGTCTGAAACTGAAAAGTGTTACCTTCCACGGGTCCTTGGCAAATTAGACCTTTTGAAGACCATGGCTTGGAGCATCCACAGAGATTCATTCCTTATTTGGTTTGACCTCAATGTTCACTTTGGTTAAAGTTACTAAGGATCAATCATTGGGGTCAAAGTCATTGGGCCAAAGGTCAAAATGTAAGGTTTCACTCCTTTGGAACACATATGGAGGTGGGTTCCAATGATTACCAAAAGTCAGTCACTGGGGCTAACATCATGGCTGTCTGTCTGTCTGTCTGCTGGCCTACTTTTTACAGTTTTTTTTGTTGATTTCTACCAAGCTTGGCAGGTAGTTGGCCCTGACAAAGCCCTTAAAGAATTCATTTTGGCAAAGGTCAAAGTCAAGGAAGTGGATGATACCCAAATACCTGCTATCACAGATGCCTCTACTGAGCTGAGTTGAGGATGAAGGCCGTGGCCAGACTAAAGCAGACAGCACCATGACCAAGAGTACGACTCCCATGGCTCACTGAAAAAGTCCCATCAGAAGAGATGCTAACAGACATGAACACAGCTCTACTCACCATCCCCACTACCAGCATTACAGAAACCAATGAGCTCATATATGCCACTGCCACAGTAATCCTTGACACACTTGGGTAAAAGATCAAGAATGCCCCCCAAAGGGAGAGCCCTGCATGGAGAAGAATATTGGAAGCCCAAATCCAGAAAGCCCAAAAGGATGTTAACCGAATAACAGAGGCACAGAAGGGCATCATGTGGGACCTGGATGGATAAATACAACAAGATGTCCATAACTGAGACACTGGAAACTGCCAAACAAAGGTTCACAACTCTGGCTAATCGGCTGAAAAGATATACCCGCTAATAAGAGGCCAAGAAATAAATGGCCTGTTCTCGAATGATCCATCCAGGGTGTACTCCCAGCTGAAAGGGGAATATAGTTACAAGAACACAGCTGAAGCTAAGCAATACTGGAACAACAACCTCGTCTCATGCAAGTCGTGATTCAGCAGCACGAAATGTACATTAATCTATTGGTTCGTGTTATTGTGACGAAAAGCGCCTCATTTTCCTCACGGCAGCACAAATTCATTCTAATTCATTCTGTGATGGCTGCACGAAATTTAAAGTGAAGCGGGGGGGTTGGGGGTGGTTATGGCTAGGGTGGGGGGAAAGAATAAGTATAGGTTATGGTTAAGGTTAGGATTGGGGGTTAAAAAAAACCCCGTCACGAAAATTTGACTCATTTCGTCACGGGAGCACGAAAATAAACAAAACGTGAGACTGGGCTGGGAACAACATCTGGGAGAAAGAGGCATCACACAACACCAATGCGAAGTGGCTGGAGGATCTAAGAGCACACCACAGCTACCTCATAGAACAAGAATCAGTCAACATTGCAAAGGCAAACATCCAACAATGAGTCTCAGGGATGAAGAGCTGGACAGCACCAGGGCCTGATATGCTCCACACCTACTGGCTGAAGAAGCTACCAGCGCTTGATGTGCACCTGGCAATATAAATGGGTGGGCTATGAACAGCAGGTACTCACCCAGACTGGTTAACACAGGACAGGACAATCCTGATCATGAAGGACCCCTGCAAGGGTACGATACCCTTAAACTACCAGCCAATTACATGCCTCTCCACAGCATGGAAGCTCCTATCAACCAATTTTAGGAAACACATGAGTCAACACATAAGCACAGCTCAGAAGGGCATTGGAAACAATACCAGAGAGTGAAAGTGCCAGCTAATGTCTGACCGAGCAGTACACCAGGATTCAAAGACCAGGCAGACCAACCTGAGCAAGTCCTATGACTCATACCCTCACACATGGATACTGGAGTGCTTGACACGATACAAGGCTAACAGTGCACTGATAACCTTCATCAGCAACTCAATGGAAATATGGAAGACATCACTGGAGGACAACTTCAAGGCAATCGCACAAGTCACCATCAAGTCAGGAATATACCAAGGTGATGCATGGTCCCCGCTGCTGTTCTGCATAGGCCTCAACCCCCTCAGCCAACTCATCACAAAGAACAGCTACAGATATCGATTCAGGAGTAGAGTAAGCCACCTTCTGTACATGTTTCTGTGAAGGCTCTCAGTTGTCCAGGTGGTTTCCATAGTAGAGAAGCTTTAATCTTCGACTGGACTGGGTTGCTTGACGTGAGGATGTTTCGCTTCTAATCGCTTCCTCGCAGAAGCTTCCTCAGCAAAAATTTTAGCTGAGGAAGCTTCTGCGAGGATATTTTTGCTAAAATTTTAGCTGAGGAAGCTTCTGTGATTAGAAGCGAAACATCCTCGCTTCAAGCAACCCAGTCCAGTCGAAGATTCAAGCTTCTCTACTTCTGTACATGGATGACATCAAGCTGTATGCCAAGAGTGAGCAAGACATTGGCTCACAGATCCACCTCACTAGGATCTATAGCGAGGATATCGGGATGTCATTTGGATTGGATAAGTGGGGCCAAATGTTGCCAAAGAGAGGGAAGGTGATCTGGAAAGGAGGGGGTGGAGTTGCCAGAAGGCAGGATAGTGGATATACAGGACAGCTACAAGTACCTTGGAATACCACAAGCCAGTGGGAACCATGATAAAGATGCAAGAAGGTCAGGCAAAGCCAAATACCTTCAGAATGTAACACAGGCACTGAGAAGCCAGCTTAATGGTAGGAATAAGATCCAAGCCATAAATACATACACCCTACCATTCATCAGATACCCATCTGGGATAATAAGCTGGCCACAGGAGGAGACAGATGCCACTGATATCAAGACACAAAAAGTCCTCACAATGCACATACCCCGAGGCAATTCAATTTCAATTTATTTCATATATATAGCACCAAATCACAACAAAGTTGCCTCAAGGCGCTTCACACAAATAAGGTCTAACCTTACCAACCCCTAGAGCAAGCACACAGGTGACAGTGGTAATGATAAAGTCCCTCTGATGATTTGAGAAAGAAACCTCAAGCAGACCAGACTCAAAGGGGCGACCCTCTGCTTCGGCCATGCTACCACCACAAATTACAATATGAATATCTGGTTGTTAAGTGTGATGTAACGCATCATGTAATTTCCAACATCTGGCTCCAAACAAAAAAGGCACGCTGTCATTAACATTGAGAGCTGCACTGAGACACTCTGATCAGGCTGCACTTAAACCGCTGCACACGGACAACAGCATTAACATCGCAACATAAAACTCTTTGTATATTGTGCCTAAAACTCTCCTGGATATATTAACTGGGTTTTTAGACGTTGTTATTGTGTTTGTTTTATGTAAAAATGGCAGAAGCTCAGGTCGTTCCTTTGTTATTTTCAGTGGGAGTTGGTGTGAGCTGTGATCTTTTCCTGTTCATGTCGTTTGGGGGGAAAGTGAAGTTTGCACTTTAACGTTCTGTTTATTGTAATAAATATATATATATATATATTTTTTTTAATTAACAAACAGACATGTATATTTTACCTGTGCATAACAAAATATATAAATTAAAAGAAAAAAAACGTTTTATTAAGTGTTCTTACCTTAGAAACAGACATGCGGTTAATGGAGGTGGAGGTGGAGAAGGGAGGGACGGAGGTTTGCGCACAATGTAAACACAAACTAAACTTAAACTGTAGATCCTTAAAAGGATCATACAGACATAACTTTAAGTGTAAACTTGCAGGTCTTTGGACCCGGAAGCAGATTTATCACGTGATGCGTTACATCAGAGCTTAACAACCGGATACAGGAAATTTTGGGAAATTGGCACTGGCAAACTTAACATAATTGAAGGAAGGATGAATGTAAAAATCAATCAATCAATCAATTAATTTTTTTATATAGCGCCAAATCACAACAAACAGTTGCCCCAAGGCGCTTTATATTGTAAGGCAAGGCCATACAATAATTATGTAAAACCCCAATGGTCAAAACGACCCCCTGTGAGCAAGCACTTGGCTACAGTGGGAAGGAAAAACTCCCCTCTAACAGAGACAATGTTCAGAAACATTCTGCCAGCTACCAGGATGATGAAGATGAAACAATGGGGCATTTCAGGAAGACAGTGATCCCAAACACACAACCAAGGAAACTCTCAATTAGTTTATTAGAATGAAAATAAAGCTGCTCAAATGGCCCAGCCAATCACATGACCTGAATCCAATAGAAAATCTATTAAAAGAACTAAAAATCAGAGTTCATTGAAGAGGTCCACAGAACCTTCAAGATTTGAAGACTGTTTGTGTGGAAGAATGGGCCAAAATCACATCTGAGCAATGATGTGACTAGATTCTCCATGCAGGAGGTGTCTTCAAGCTGTCATTACCAACAAAGGCTTTCATATGAAGTATTAAATAAATTTCAGTAAGCGTGTTCCCTGTGTCATTCCATTTTATTACACATAACTTAATTTCTGTACTTATTTGTTTTGGATTCTTTATATGTGGATTACTTGGGTTGTTACTGACATCTGGTGAAAATTTCATTTCAATAGCACCTTTAGAAATATATTTGCTGAGAAAAATGGTGACTTCTTCAATACTTATTTTATGTATATATATATATATATATATATATATATATATATATATATATATATATATATATATATATATATATATATATATATATATATATATATACACGAGATGTGTGAGAAAAGTATCTGACCTTTTTATTTTATGCAAAAAATATATGGATTTGATTCATGTCGGTTGCATCATTCGCCTGTGGGCAGGCTTTGAGTGAGCATTGGTCCACCCCTCTCGTCCTTGTTTCATTGCGAGGAAATGGCGGAATGATTTGGGCTTTTTTTCCATCAGAATTTTTTCAGAAACTGTTAGAGACAGGCAGCTGGAAACCATTCGAAAAATTTATCTGGCTTTCGGTGAAAATTTTACGGGCTTCACAGAGAATAAGGAGTGTTACTACAGCTTTAAGGATGGCCCACAATGGCGCTCGGCGCGCTGCACTCCGAGCCGCCATCGAGAGGCAGAAACCACCACATCATTTCTAAACGGATCGCTGTGTGGAGCCGGGACCGTCGTGTGCAATTTCTCTGGTTATCACAAGAGCTGGACATCAGCCATTTTCTGGCAGATTTCACTTTTAACAAGAGATTTTCTACTGGTGGTTGGCTCTCACTGCGGTATTGTATCACTTCCTGTTCCGGAGCACAGCGGTGTTTTTCTGTATCTGTTAGCTGTTTAATCTGCGCAGTTAGATTGATCTAGTTATCTAGATTACGATTTGTTTCCCAGTGTAATCTTTACATGCCTTAACTAAAGCACTCCTTCTGCTGAATCACCTCTAAATTATTTACACATTATTCACTTTGCGTGTTTTTAGGAATCCGCTAGCTTAGCGTAGCTACTAGCTCTTAGCCGATTTAGCATGGCGGCTTCTCCTGTCTCTCCCGCACTTTTCTGCTCTGGGTGTGAAATGTTTAGTTATTCCTCGGCCTCCTTTAGCAGTAATGGTACTTGTAATAAGTGTAGCTTATTCGTAGCTTTGGAGGCCAGGCTGGGCGAATTGGAGACTCGGCTCCGCACCGTGGAAAATTCTACAGCTAGCCAGGCCCCTGTAGTCGGTGCGGACCAAGGTAGCTTAGCCGCCGTTAGTTCCCCCCTGGCAGATCCCGAGCAGCCGGGAAAGCAGGCTGACTGGGTGACTGTGAGGAGGAAGCGTAGCCCTAAACAGAAGCCCCGTGTACACCGCCAACCCGTTCACATTTCTAACCGTTTTTCCCCACTCGACGACACACCCGCCGAGGATCAAACTCTGGTTATTGGCGACTCTGTTTTGAGAAATGTGAAGTTAGCGACACCAGCAACCATAGTCAATTGTCTTCCGGGGGCCAGAGCAGGCGACATTGAAGGAAATTTGAAACTGCTGGTTAAGGCTAAGCGTAAATTTGGTAAGATTGTAATTCACGTCGGCAGTAATGACACCCGGTTACGCCAATCGGAGGTCACTAAAATTAACATTAAATCGGTGTGTAACTTTGCAAAAACAATGTCAGACTCTGTAGTTTTCTCTGGGCCCCTCCCCAATCAGACCGGGAGTGACATGTTTAGCCGCATGTTCTCCTTGAATTGCTGGCTGTCTGAGTGGTGTCCAAAAAATGAGGTGGGCTTCATAGATAATTGGCAAAGCTTCTGGGGAAAACCTGGTCTTGTTAGGAGAGACGGCATCCATCCCACTTTGGATGGAGCAGCTCTCATTTCTAGAAATCTGGCTAATTTTCTTAAATCCTCCAAACCGTGACTATCCAGGGTTGGGACCAGGAAGCAGAGTTGTAGTCTTACACACCTCTCTGCAGCTTCTCTCCCCCTGCCATCCCCTCATTACCCCATCCCCGTAGAGACGGTGCCTGCTCCCAGACTACCAATAACCAGCAAAAATCTATTTAAGCATAAAAATTCAAAAAGAAAACATAATATAGCACCTTCAACTGCACCACAGACTAAAACAGTTAAATGTGGTCTATTAAACATTAGGTCTCTCTCTTCTAAGTCCCTGTTGGTAAATGATATAATAATTGATCAACATATTGATTTATTCTGCCTAACAGAAACCTGGTTACAGCAGGATGAATATGTTAGTTTAAATGAGTCAACACCCCCGAGTCACACTAACTGTCAGAATGCTCGTAGCACGGGCCGGGGCGGTGGATTAGCAGCAATCTTCCATTCCAGCTTATTAATTAATCAAAAACCCAGACAGAGCTTTAATTCATTTGAAAGCTTGTCTCTTAGTCTTGTCCATCCAAATTGGAAGTCCCAAAAACCAGTTTTATTTGTTATTATCTATCGTCCACCTGGTCGTTACTGTGAGTTTCTCTGTGAATTTTCAGACCTTTTGTCTGACTTAGTGCTTAGCTCAGATAAGATAATTATTGTGGGCGATTTTAACATCCACACAGATGCTGAGAATGACAGCCTCAACACTGCATTTAATCTATTATTAGACTCTATTGGCTTTGCTCAAAAAGTAAATGAGTCCACCCACCACTTTAATCATATTTTAGATCTTGTTCTGACTTATGGTATGGAAATAGAAGACTTAACAGTATTCCCTGAAAACTCCCTTCTGTCTGATCATTTTTTAATAACATTTACATTTACTCTGATGGACTACCCAGCAGTAGGGAATAAGTTTCATTACACTAGAAGTCTTTCAGAAAGCGCTGTAACTAGGTTTAAGGATATGATTCCTTCTTTATGTTCTCTAATGCCATATAACAACACAGTGCAGAGTAGCTACCTAAACTCTGTAAGGGAGATAGAGTATCTCGTCAATAGTTTTACATCCTCATTGAAGACAACTTTGGATGCTGTAGCTCCTCTGAAAAAGAGAGCTTTAAATCAGAAGTGTCTGACTCCATGGTATAACTCTCAAACTCGTAGCTTAAAGCAGATAACCCGTAAGTTGGAGAGGAAATGGCGTCTCACTAATTTAGAAGATCTTCACTTAGCCTGGAAAAAGAGTCTGTTGCTCTATAAAAAAGCCCTCCGTAAAGCTAGGACATCTTTCTACTCATCACTAATTGAAGAAAATAAGAACAACCCCAGGTTTCTTTTCAGCACTGTAGCCAGGCTGACAAAGAGTCAGAGCTCTATTGAGCTGAGTATTCCATTATCTTTAACTAGTAATGACTTCATGACTTTCTTTGCTAACAAAATTTTAACTATTAGAGAAAAAATTACTCATAACCATCCCAAAGACGTATCGTTATCTTTGGCTGCTTTCAGTGATGCTGGTATTTGGTTAGACTCTTTCTCTCCGATTGTTCTGAGTTATTTTCATTAGTTACTTCATCCAAACCATCAACATGTCTATTAGACCCCATTCCTACCAGGCTGCTCAAGGAAGCCCTACCATTATTGAATGCTTCGATCTTAAATATGATCAGTCTATCTTTATTAGTTGGCTATGTACCACAGGCTTTTAAGGTGGCAGTAATTAAACCATTACTTAAAAAGCCATCACTTGACCCAGCTATCTTAGCTAATTATAGGCCAATCTCCAACCTTCCTTTTCTCTCAAAAATTCTTGAAAGGGTAGTTGTAAAACAGCTAACTGATCATCTGCAGAGGAATGGTCTATTTGAAGAGTTTCAGTCAGGTTTTAGAATTCATCATAGTACAGAAACAGCATTAGTGAAGGTTACAAATGATCTTCTTATGGCCTCGGACAGTGGACTCATCTCTGTGCTTGTTCTGTTAGACCTCAGTGCTGCTTTTGATACTGTTGACCATAAAATTTTATTACAGAGATTAGAGCATGCCATAGGTATTAAAGGCACTGCGCTGCGGTGGTTTGAATCATATTTGTCTAATAGATTACAATTTGTTCATGTAAATGGGGAATCTTCTTCACAGACTAAAGTTAATTATGGAGTTCCACAAGGTTCTGTGCTAGGACCAATTTTATTCACTTTATATATGCTTCCCTTAGGCAGTATTATTAGACGGTATTGCTTAAATTTTCATTGTTACGCAGATGATACCCAGCTTTATCTATCCATGAAGCCAGAGGACACACACCAATTAGCTAAACTGCAGGATTGTCTTACAGACATAAAGACATGGATGACCTCTAATTTTCTGCTTTTAAACTCAGATAAAACTGAAGTTATTGTACTTGGCCCCACAAATCTTAGAAACATGGTGTCTAACCAGATCCTTACTCTGGATGGCATTACCCTGACCTCTAGTAATACTGTGAGAAATCTTGGAGTCATTTTTGATCAGGATATGTCATTCAAAGCGCATATTAAACAAATATGTAGGACTGCTTTTTTGCATTTACGCAATATCTCTAAAATCAGAAAGGTCTTGTCTCAGAGTGATGCTGAAAAACTAATTCATGCATTTATTTCCTCTAGGCTGGACTATTGTAATTCATTATTATCAGGTTGTCCTAAAAGTTCCCTAAAAAGCCTTCAGTTAATTCAAAATGCTGCAGCTAGAGTGCTGACGGGGACTAGAAGGAGAGAGCATATCTCACCCATATTGGCCTCTCTTCATTGGCTTCCTGTTAATTCTAGAATAGAATTTAAAATTCTTCTTCTTACTTATAAGGTTTTGAATAATCAGGTCCCATCTTATCTTAGGGACCTCGTAGTACCATATCACCCCAATAGAGCGCTTCGCTCTCAGACTGCAGGCTTACTTGTAGTTCCTAGGGTTTGTAAGAGTAGAATGGGAGGCAGAGCCTTCAGCTTTCAGGCTCCTCTCCTGTGGAACCAGCTCCCAATTCAGATCAGGGAGACAGACACCCTCTCTACTTTTAAGATTAGGCTTAAAACTTTCCTTTTTGCTAATTCTTATAGTTAGGGCTGGATCAGGTGACCCTGAACCATCCCTTAGTTATGCTGCTATAGACGTAGATTGCTGGGGGGTTCCCATGATGCACTGTTTCTTTCTCTTTTTGCTCTGTATGCACCACTCTGCATTTAATCATTAGTGATCGATCTCTGCTCCCCTCCACAGCATGTCTTTTTCCTGGTTCTCTCCCTCAGCCCCAACCAGTCCCAGCAGAAGACTGCCCCTCCCTGAGCCTGGTTCTGCTGGAGGTTTCTTCCTGTTAAAAGGGAGTTTTTCCTTCCCACTGTAGCCAAGTGCTTGCTCACAGGGGGTCGTTTTGACCGTTGGGGTTTTACATCATTATTGTATGGCCTTGCCTTACAATATAAAGCGCCTTGGGGCAACTGTTTGTTGTGATTTGGCGCTATATAAAAAAAAAATTGATTGAATTGATTGATTGATTGATTTTGTCATGGAAAGCCGCGCGAAGGCTTTGCATGTCTTGACGGATTCGCTGATGAAGCGAGACAAAGCAACACCTCCGTTTCGGAGTGTTAGAGGACAAGTTGGGACATGTCCAGCTCTCCACAATTTCTCTTATACTCACTTGATTGGTAAGCACTGAAAGCCGAGATAGGCTTGTCCCAACTTGTCCTCTAACTCACGCATGCGCACGAAGGTTCAAGCTTGGCTGACGTAAAAACATATGAATCAAATCCATATAGTTTTTGCATAAAATAAAAAGGTCGGATATATATATATATATATATATATATATATATATATATATATATATATATATATATATATATATATATATATGGTGTTTTTCCTGTTTTTCCTGCATCCCGACGCGCGGACCCGTCCGCATGTCTTTCATTAAAAAAATCTCCTTTAACAGTGGAATATCCGGATAAAATGCTGAAACCGACTTCTTCTGAAACTTCTCTGTTCTCTCACGATGTCCTGGATCAATAGAGCCTGAAATGTGGAGGTTTTCAGCTTGAACAGGCTGACGACGGCGGCTGAGAGCGCTGAGCGACGTCTTGCACCGTGGGAAGTCCTTAAAGCGACAGAATCACCTCAAAATCTCTCATCAGCCGTTAAAATTTTCATTGAAAACCAGTTTAATTTTTCGAACCGTGTCCACTTCGATGTGTCTCACAGGTTTAGAAAAAATTTTGATCAAACAACGCGCCAGTCTCTCAGCAACTTCTCAGACAAAGGAATTCCGACGAGGGGCTGGACGACTCCTCCCACAAGGAGTGCTCACAGGCGAATGACGTCACCGACAGGCGTGGAAAAACTCACGCATGCGCACGAGGGTTCAAGCATGTCTGATGTAAAAACATATGAATGAAATCCATATAGTTTTTGAAAAAAATAAAAAGGACCGTTGCTTTATTGACAGCCCTCGTATATATGTATATAGATAGATAGATAGATAGATAGATAGATAGATAGATAGATAGATAGATAGATAGATAGATAGATAGATAGATAGATAGATAGATAGATAGATCAGTTGTCTTCAGCATTGACATGTGGAATCATAACTGAAATTAGATGAGGCATGAGCAAAAAGTAATGGTAAGTTCTTTCAGCTTTTCCCTTCAGGTGCCTCAGCAGATCCAGTGACATGGAGAACAGGCACGGGTGGTCTTGAACGGTGAACCTTGTTCTCTGGAAACAGGCACACAAACCATTTGGGCACCACACTGCCAGGATCAGCAAAATGTAATGTCTGCATAATATTTATGAATATAAATTGAGGAAGTGATGGCAGAGGAGAAAACTCTATGTGGGGTTTATTCACAGTTATATAATATTAGAAGGAAAACTAGGCGTTTCTCATTTTGGTCACTTATACCTCATTGTAAAGGTCTGTATATTTCATTGCTGGTGCAGCAGCTTAGGGGATATATTTCAAAGCAGCAAATAAAAATTGGCTAAACTTCCAAAATTAGCACTTCAAAGTCAAACATGATTTACAGCGAGGCAAGGGGTGAAAGCAGTGTGACTGTGAAAGTGCGTTTGTAAAAGCGAACTGTGTGTGTGCCCGCACGCATGTTTGTGTGTGTGTAGCTGATGTGTGGGGTTCAGCATTAGGCCTTAGAACCAATTTCTAGGCAAATTGGTTTCATTTAAGAATGAGATCACAGAGTAAGCAAACCTCTTTCAGGGTAAGTTCATGCATCTGTAGCCATTTATTTCAGTTTTATATGCATTGCTGTGCACTGGTTGTTTGGGTGTAGAATATGCATAATCTTAGCCATGGGCACTGCTCTATAGTTAACATGCTCACATTTACCTGTTATTACCATGGAGTTAAATAGCTTTTTTTCATTTTATTGCATTCTGTCAGACAGCACTCCAACAGTAATTTAGTATTTTGTTTTCCATATTCTTTCCAGCACTGTTATGGATCAGCACTAATCAAAGTCACATGAAGCTAATTGCCCTGCACATCTCTTACTCAGAGCACAGGCAGCCTCATTAGGCATCACGAGAATGTACTTTAGAGTTTTGTGTGGGCATGAAAATCGCTTTACTTTCAAAAGAAATAAAAGATCTTGACCACCTTCTGTGCATGTTGTCCTTGGTCACAGTAAGTACACTCAACAAAAATATAAACGCAACACTTTTGGTTTTGCTCCCATTTTGTATGAGATGAACTCCAAGATCTAAAACTTTTTCCACATACACAATATCACCATTTCCCTCAAATATTGTTCACAAACCAGTCTAAATCTGTGATAGTGAGCACTTCTCCTTTGCTGAGATAATCCATCCCACCTCACAGGTGTGCCATATCAAGATGCTGATTAGACACCATGATTAGTGCACAGGTGTGCCTTAGACTGCCCACAATAAAAGGCCACTCTGAAAGGTGGAGTTTTATCACACAGCACAATGCCACAGATGTCGCAAGATTTGAGGAAGTGTGCAATTGGCATGCTGACAGCAGGAATGTCAACCAGAGCTGTTGCTCATGTATTGAATGTTCATTTCTCTACCATAAACGTCTCCAAAGGCGTTTCAGAGAATTTGGCAGTACATCCAACCAGCCTCACAACCGCAGACCACGTGTAACCACACCAGCCCAGGACCTCCACATCCAGCATGTTCACCTCCAAGATCATCTGAGACCAGCCACTCAGACAGCTGCTGAAACAATCGGTTTGCATAACCAAAGAATTTCTGCACAAACTGTCAGAAACTGTCTCAGGGAAGCTCATCTGCATGCTCGTCGTCCTCATCGGGGTCTCGACCTGACTCCAGTTCGTCATCATAACCGACTTGAGTGGGCAAATGCTCACATTCGCTGGCGTTTGGCACGTTGGAGAGGTGTTCTCTTCACGGATGAATCCCGGTTCACATTGTTCAGGGCAGATGGCAAACAGTGTGTGTGGCGTCGTGTGGGTGAGCGGTTTTCTGATTTCAATGTTGTGGATCGAGTGGCCCATGGTGGCGGTGGGGTTATGGTATGAGCAGGCGTTTGTTATGGACGAAGAACACAGGTGCATTTTATTGATGGCATTTTGAATGCACAGAGATACTGTGATGAGATCCTGAGGCCCATTGTTGTGCCATACATCCAAGAACATCAGCTCATGTTGCAGCAGGATAATGCACGGCCCCATGTTGCAAGAATCTGTACACAATTCTTGGAAGCTGAAAATGTCCCAGCTCTTGGATGGCCGGCATACTCACCGGACATGTCACCCACTGAGCATGTTTGGGATGCTCTGGACCAGCGTATATGACAGCGTGTACCAGTTCCTGCCAATATCCAGCAACTTCGCACAGCCATTGAAGAGGAGTGGACCAACATTCCACAGGCCACAATTGACAACCTGATCAACTCTATGCGAAGGAGATGTGTTGCACTGCATGAGGCAAATGGTGGTCACACCAGATACTGACTGGTATCCCCCCCCCCCCCCCCCCCAGTAAAACAAAATTGCATCTTTCAGAGTGGCCTTTTACTGTGGGCAGTCTAAGGCACACCTGTGCCCTAATCATGGTGTCTAATCAGCATCTTGATATGGCACACCTGTGAGGTGGGATGGATTATCTCAGCAAAGGAGAAGTGCTCACTATCACAGATTTAGACTGGTTTGTGAACAATATTTGAGGGAAATGGTGATATTGTGTATGTGGAAAAAGTTTTAGATCTTTGAGTTCATCTCATACAAAATGGGAGCAAAACCAAAAGTGTTGCGTTTATATTTTTGTTGAGTGTAAAATGTGGTACATCTGTCCCTACAGCTATGATGTTGGTGAAGGACAATGTCACGGCTCATGGGAAGACAATATTTATGATCAATTTTAATTATATTTTCATAAATGTCATACAAAACTTGTAGTACTGTGGATAGGTTTGTGCATGTTTTATACATCCTTAAAATCTTGCCTAAAATGTAATGTCTGATTTTTTTTACTTGTCAGCAAATCAATGGAAAATCTAATTTGAGATTTTATAAGATAATCCTTTATTAGTCCAATGACGGTAAATTTGTGACATTACAGCAGCAAAGGGATAGTTACAAAACAACTGTGACAAAACAAGGACGTCTCCATTGAATTTTGTAGGCGATCCAGATCCAGATTCTGGATCAAGTTTCACTTTATACAGGCTTTGAAGGATTATGTTAAAACTAATTCATGGATTCTCACCAAATTTGCACCACAGCTAGATGTTAGGGCATGGAAGACTCCGCTGAATTTGGGAGGTCATCTGGATCCGGATCCAAATTCTGGCTCAGGATTTCACTTCATATAGGCTTTGAAGGATTATATCGAAACTACTTCATGGATTGTCACCAAATTAGCACCACAGATAGATATTAGGGCATGGAAGACTTTGCTGAATTTTAGAGGTGATCCGGGACCGAATTGGCAGATGTCAAAATCTCTGATTGCTCTTGTTATTTATAGTGGTTTTGTTCCTTCCTGTTGTTTAGAAATTATTTTCTCATGCTCTCCTTCACTGGTTGGTTGGTTTATTTATTTGTAAAACCCAACACACAAGTTACTGTAACATGTGTTGGTTTTTACAAATAAATGTGTATTTGTAAATATGTATTTTTTTAATTTGTAAAAAAGTCATTTGCAAAACTGAAGTTTAATTCACAACGAATAGTGACCAACGTTGGTCGCTATTCACACTCCCATGCAGTAGATGGCAGTGCTCTATGCATTTTGACAGGGGGAGTGATTGAAAGAGACTTTTTTTTTCCATAATGCCATTTGGTGCGTGTGTCTGTTAATGCTAAAACCTTCAGAATTAGTGTATCACTTTAAAAGATATGTGTGCAAAAATGACAGAGTTACCATTAATGTTGATAAACTGTCCGGAATTAGTTGTTTATAAGTGAAACCATGAGTAAAAAGTGCTTTGTGTTTCATGTCTCCTGCCCACTGTCTGTGTTGTTGCATGCGGAAAGTACCTTTTTTTTTTTTTGCAACAGGAGCTGTCAACTGGCCAGCTCCTTCTGCTGGGGAGGGTTGAGCTCACAGCAATCTGACTGCTGCAAAACACACAACAGACAGAAACTAACATGTATGATTTTATGGTTTACAAGTTTTTTTTACCGTTAAGCTTCACTCACTATGCCAGCCAGAAATGTTAGCGGGCTGAAAGTTAGCGGAACTAAATTTAGAGGAAGTTAATTGGTCCACTGATGGTTTTCAAAATTAGCTGAAGTCACTAATAAAAAGTTAGCTTCACTAATTAGCCATTATAGAATAGAATGGAATAGAGCCTAAGTGAAGTACGTATTGCACATACATACATACATACAACAAAACTTGTCCTCTGCATTTAACCCATCCTAATTACAGTTAGACACAATCTAACCTCTAGGAGCAGTGGGCAGCCACAGTCTAGCTCCCAGGGACCAACTTTAGATGTAGACACTGCCTTGGTCAGGGGCAGAAAAAGGAACAGACCCTAAATAAGCATGTTGTTTGATTGTGGGATGAAGCCGGAGTGCCCAGAGGGAACCCACACATACACGGGGAGAACATGCAAACTCCACACAGAAAGGCCGGGAATAGATCTCACAACCTTCTTGCTGTGAGGCACCAGTGCTAACTACTAACCCACTGTGCCAGCTTAGTGGATTAGTCGAACTGTGCCCACCACTGGGTGGGTGGCACCATTAAAAATCTTGCCTAGGGCACTTAATTGGTTAGGGCCAGCACTGGCACGCCAATCTGGGTTTCATTTGTATTCAGAAAAACCCCACATCCAATATATCTAAATAAGACTGAAAAGCACAATGTAGTAATAAATGCATACCATGAGATTTTCATCCCACTGAGTTCTCCTCCACTCAGCAGCCACGTGGAATCGTTCCTGCTTTGTTTCCAAAGTTGTTATCGCCTTTCAAATCATGACGCATGACGATCAGTAAAGATCTGATCTTTGTGTTTGTTTTGCTTTCACATGTCATTTGTTCATCCACAGTCATTGATATGGAAAGCAGGTAACATTAAATGGCTTTGGGCAGGTGTGGTGTACACTGCACATATATTTGTGTTAAAGGTACAGGGCACTAAGCTTTTTAAGATTTAAGGCATAAAAATAATTTTCATTGGTTCCACTATAATTTTATTTGTTAGGCTTTAAATAGGGGATTCATGATTTGACATTGCCAATATGATCAAAATTTGTGTTGTCTAGAAAAAATAAACAAAAAGTTCCCCTGAAGAGGAAAAATACAAAAGAAAGACAGCCTTGAACTACTTATGGTAGTGACACATACAGTTTATCATAGCGACCATAGCGACATCATAGATCACGTGGGGGCTTCTCTCGACTTATGCGAGGAATAATGGGAAGCACATGGTCACAGCCAATTAGAGTAGAGATGCTTATGGATGTCTGCTGGCTGATTTGTCTCTCTGGCTGCTAATAACACATGACGGAAATGCTCCAAAACAACTGCATTTCTGTGTAACTTTAACATGTTTCTTATATATTATGTAAAGATTGGTGGGAAATAAATACTTTGAAATCCAAAAATGCTGTTTATGCAACCAGAAAACACCTCTGAAGTGATTTACAAGACATCTCATGGACGTTAGCATGCATCACCCGAGGTCATGTTAATGATTGCATGATGGCATCACCAGCAATTATTTTGTTTGCTTTTGCGTTTTTACGTGTTTAGCTTGGATTTATGTTCCTTTGCCTTCTCTTGTGAGAACCAATATGTACTGTATATCTTCTATTTTCCAAAAATGTGGGTTCTCAAATTTGCTAGCCTGCATTAGCAACTTGTTAATTGTGTAGGAGAGCATCCACTAATTCTTCTTCTTTTTTTTTAAGTCTTCTGGCCACGTTGCAAAATGACTATGTCCCCTTATGGCTAATGTATCAACATTCACCCTATTGAGGTTTCAAATCCAGCAAAATCTCGCAAAACTTTGAAGAGGTCGCTGCTTTGCAAGATGTCAGTAACATTGAGAACTGCATTTAGATGCTCTGGTAATGCTGCACTTTAACCGCTGCACACAGACAACAGCATTAACATCGCAAAATAAAACTCTTTGTATATTGTGCCTAAAACTCTTGTGAATATATTATCTGGGTTTTTAGACATTGTTATTGTGTTTGTTTTATGTAAATGTGTGAGAAGCTCAGCTTGTTTCTCCGTTATTTTCACTGGGAATTACTGTGAGCTGTGAACACTTCCTGTTGATGTCTTCTAGGGGAAAGTAAAGTTTGCTGTTTAATGTCCTGCTTATTGTCATTTGCAACACAGTTTGTTCTGTTTGTTCCAGAGTAACATATATAAAATGTCTGAAATAAGGTTTGCTTTTATGAAGATCCATGTAGTAGTATAAACGCAGTAGACACGGAAATATTTGGAATATTTGCTTTAGCAAATTTTCAGGGTCTTATGCATGCATTCTCTGATTAATGTGATGAAATGTTCATTTGCAATTGTTGTCATGTTGATTCTCTATGTTGTTTAGACTGCAGCAGCCTCGCAGCCTCGCAGTTTCGCGGATTTTTTTAGTGCAATTTTGCATGCTTTTTTTTTTAACAGCGCATTGTGTTCTGCGTCCTTATCAGGCGGGCTGGTCGCGGCACCGGTCGGCATCACCGCGATTGCTTTCACTGCCTCCGATGCACTTACTGAGTCTGCGGGCTCGGTAAACACAGCAGTGGGCCACTCACACCACCCTCCTGTCTGCTGTGCAGAGCTGCGCCAAATCTAGCAACAGGTCCAGATACTACGCTTGCTGTTTTGATGCGGATGTTCACCGCAGCCACAGAGCTCCGTGGCCACTGAGAGAGGACTTGGATTCTTTGCGGGTCCTGCATCCGTACCTCCGGAGGCAGTGAGCGAAGGGAGAGTTCTGCGTGTGTCTGTTTATAATCTTCTTGCCCAGAAGAAAAAAGAGAGTGTTTACACAGGAGAGAAAAGTGAGAAAATGTTAATGCCTGTTTGAGAAAAGTGTATAAAGTGTGTAGTGAGGGGTTTTACAGCCTTAAAACATCTATAATAATTGCAAAAAATAGTGCTGACTACTTCGCGGATTTCGCTTATCGCGGGTTATTTTTAGAACGTAACTCCGCGATAAATGAGGGACCACTGTATTCATGTTTTGCAATTAACGGTTAGCGGATGATTCATGATTTTCAGCTGATTCACGTTTTGGGGGGTTAACACCTTTCACTGCTATGCTGATGTTACTCATTTAAACATGCTGATAACTGCTGGTAATCTCATTCACATAAAATCCTTAGAAGATTGCCTTGCATCAGTGAAAAGATGGATGTCTAGCAATTTCCTACTTTTCAGCTCGGACAAGACTGAAGACAAGACTTTCTTGGTCCAGCTAGACATCGGCATCAATTTGACCAGCTAACGCTTAACCTAGGCTCGTATGTCATACATCACACTGACAAAGTGAGGAACCTGACAAGTGAGGACAACCATGTTGTCCTTTGACCTACACATTAGAGATATTACGAGGACTGCTTTCTTCCACCTGCGAAACATATCAAAGATTTCTCCCATCCTGTCTATGGCTGATGCAGAGACCCTGATTCATGCATTTGTTTCTTCTAGATTGGACTACTGCAATGTTCTTTTTCTGGCTTACCACAGTCCAGCATTAGGGCTCTCCAATTGGTTCAAAATGCTGCTGCCAGACTTTTGACAGGAAGCAGAAAGTTTGACCACATTTCACCTATTTTGGCATCTTTTCACTGGCTTTCCGTCCTTGTGAAATCAGATGTTAAGGCTCTGCTATTAACCTATAAAATTATTCATGGACTAGCACCTCCCTACTTAGCTGACCTAATTAAACCCTATGTACCAGCCATGGGCTCTGCATTCAAAGGGCGCAGGGCTACTTTGTGTCCCAAGGGTGAAAAAAGTCTGCGGGCAACAGAGCCTTCTCTTATCATACACCTGCTTTGTGGAACGATCTCCCTACGGCAACAAAACAGTCAGATTCTGTGGAGACCTTCAAGTCCAGACTTAAGATGCATTTATTCTCCCTTTCATATGGCTAGCATACTGGCATGGTACTGTGCTTTCTATCCTTTTAAATTAATTTTATTAGTAAACAGAGTGGGTCTCTGCCTCAACTTTATCTAAATTCTGGGTCTGTTAGTGAAGTTTAGGGCTAGGGCCGGTGATCACCTTAGCATTTTCTCTGCTTTCCTGTTGCTTAATGCTGATGAATTTTACCCTAGGTGTATTTTTTTCTGACTGACTGATTCTGCTTTTTTCTGGAACAGACTCTGCCACGGGAACAGGCCCACTGAATAGCATGATGGATGACCCCTGTCTGTGGAATAGACACCTGCATGGATTTCTCATCAAATTCATCTTTTGTTGTGTTATGTTTTGTTTTGTAAAACTTTGCAAAATCTTGTAACTGTTAGAATGGCCTAAGCAGTGGGTCACCCCTCTGTCTACTTGAGTTTTTCCTTACCTCTGTCGCCTGTGTGCATGCTCTAGGGGTTGGTAAGGTTAGCCTTTGCTTGTGTGACACACCTTGAAGCAGCATTGTTGTGATTTGGTGCTGTAGAAACTAAACTAAACTAAGAAACCGCATTGATTTGTTGTTGCAGGTACTTATATACACTAATGAACAGATACTTATGAATGCTATAATGGATTTCTGCCAATAAAATCCCTAAATCCTATACACAGTAGCTTCAAAGCAAGCTTTACAATTTTGTCTCAAACAATTCCTAAGTAGGTGAACTGTATGAGTCCTTTTCAAATCAGTGTCAAAACGCTACCTTCAGATTTGGTGGAATGATGCAGCATAAAACCCGAACCATCCATCTTGTCATGGTCATCTCTCAAAAAAGCCTCTATAATGTGCCTGTTGAGAATAAGTACACTTTGTAGTGCTTACATTATCATATTTCATACTTTAAAAAAATTTACACAGAATCCAATCCACTGGCTTGCAAAGAAGGGACACTTCCAAATTACAAATTACATTCGCTTTTCCATCAACAAAAAGTTGCACTGATTTTTTTTCCAAACCCACATACTCATAATGAGGTTGAGCTCATGCCAGCAGTTGGACAGCAAAATAAATAAATGGCTGGCTGGATGTTATTTTGAACATTACCTGCAAAAATCATAATCCAAAGCCTAACAGTGTCTTCTCAAAAATGATAATAATAATAAAAAAAATCATCATTAAATTAAAACTCATCCTGAGAAAGAACTGTTGCAGCGCTGATGGATAAAAAATCAAAAGCAGAATCTGCAGTTTGAAAAATAATTTTGGCAGCCCTTCCACCTTATCTGCCTTCCTTGTGGTTTTCCTTCCATGTGCGCCCTTTATGACCACGCTCCGCTGACAGCTGTCCCTATGTCAATACGAATGTCTGTCAAGAGAGATTATACATCACATGAATCGAGGCAGATAATGAGCAAGAGGGAAGGGCACTTTTTAACACCCCCTCGTGTGCAACATATGACACAAGCCAAGCTAATTAAGCAGATGCCATAATGCGGTAATCAGGAACACAGAGGAGGTTGGAGAATTCCGAAACTTGAGTCATAACAGCACAACATTTGGTGCTTAAGAACTTTTCTACTAACACAAGCAGATGGGGATGCCAAGCTGGAGTGCACGTGTGCGTGCCTGAGTCTGTATTATGTTGTGCATTTCTTAGTGAAATGGGTCCATATGCGTTATATTACTGCTATATATCTATAGCTAGATGCACACAAGTCTTCACATGCGTGTGCATGAAAGAGCACATCTTTGCATGTGTGCATCGTACTAATTTACTGCTGGGGACAGTGTTACCTGGTGAGGTGTTTTCCTCATTATTTTTTCCAGAAAATGAGCAATCAGCCATATTGCAGGGAGCCTGATTGTTTCCCTCTGTAAATCAATCCAGGAATTGCAATTAAAATGTTCTTTTATGTGGTATAATTGATGTCTACCTAATCCTTTATTTGCACACCTGCCAGTGAGTTAGAATTTTTAATGAATTTCTAATTAATGCTCTTTGCACACTTGATTTATGTGTTAGCAAATTATATTGCTTTTCTGTTTCCCGCTGGTAGGAAAGTGCCTACAGAATGTCACACCTAAAACAAGATTTTTTTTTTTTTTGGAATCCACAAAACAATAGAAAGTACACAGTGTGGTGCAATTTACTGATACATCAGATGGGCCATATTCACTGTGCTGTGTCTTTATGCACTTTTGAGCTGTGACAATCTCCTTATCTTGCTTGTAGTGTTGTTACATTGGGGGTTTTGGACATACACTTGTATTATATTATGCCAAATTAGTTTTTACTTACCTTTAACAAGTTACATTTGACTGTCCCACAATTCAGTTTCTGTGCATGGAGAAACTATGCTCTAAAAGAAAATGTCAGAAATGGCCTGTTTTAAGACATTTTCACACTTGAACATCCAGAACAGGTTCATATTTTCCTGTTTTGTCCAGTTACTTTGGTTTCACATTGCAATCTTTTGTCCGCACTAAAGAACTTTCCACAACATACTGTGCATCCAGAAAGTATTCACAGTGTTTTACTTTTTCCACATTTTATGTTACAGCCTTATTCCAAAATGGATTAAATTAATTTTTTCTTCAATATTATACACACAATACCCCATAATGACAATATGTAAAACGTTTTTTGGAGATTTTTTTCAAATTTGTTAAAAATAAAAAACTAAGAAAATATGCGTACATAAGTATTCACAGCCTTAACAATGAAAACGTGGAAAAGTGTGGTTGCAATGTAATAGCCTTTCATTGGTCTCCTCCTATTTGTAAGTAAATTATGTAATTAATCCACTTACAGTCATTTTAATTATTGAATGAGCACTAGCAACAGCCTTTGGGTTGTCATCTAAAGGATACTACCCCGATTAAGAAATCAAGTTTTTGAATTAGATTATATTCATCATTTAATAATTTACAAATGTATTGTATAATACTGTCTACAGTGCATCCAGAAAGTATTCACAACACTTCGCTTTTTCCACTTTTTGTTATGTTACAGCCATATTCCAAAATGGAGTAAATTCATTTCTTTCCTCAAAATTCTACTCACAACAGCCCATAATGACAACATCAAAAAGGTTTTATTAAATTTATTAAAAATAAAAACTAAGAAATCACGTGTAGGTAAGTATTCACATCCTTTGCTCAGTACTTTGTTGATGCACCTTTGACACCAATTACAGCCTCAAGTCTTCTTGAATATGATGCCACAAGCTTGGCACACCTATCTTTGGCCAGTTTTGCGCATTCCTCTTTGCAGCACCTCTTAAGCTCCATCAGGTTGGATGGAGAGCATCGGTGCACAGCCATTTTCAGATCTCTCCAGAGATGTTCCATCGGATTCAAGTCTGAGCTCTGGCTGGTCCACTCAAGGACATTCACAGAGTTGTCCTGGCCTGTTGTCACCATCATCACCATCATCTATGTAGATAGTGCCTCCTTATACTTGATATTGCTTGGTTTATAGATGTGCATGCATCTGATTCATCTGAAACAGTTGAAACAACAGTATGGGAACCCAAAATGCAAGGGGGCAGCAGTAAAATGTAAGACGTTTATTAATGAAATATGTGCACAAGTGAAGTCACAGGAGGAAGGGATGACACTGTGAAGGCCAGGTGGATGACTGGGTGGAACCTGTGGCAGTAGTATGGTTCTGGAGATACAAAAAACAAACAAGTTAGCAAGTCAGGTGAAACCAACTAACGGAAAAACTAAAGAGACACAGGGATTGACTCGATGAGATTACAGTAAACTCAGAGGACCAGTGGTACCGCTTGGTCGTTGGACTAATCTGGCGACACTTGGGAGGAAAACCGAGGAATAAGTAGCCTGGTAATTGAGGTGCGGGTGTGACAGGCACCACAGGTATCCAGAATCAACAATCCACAGTGGGAGTAGAGGGAGGTGAGAGAGGGAGAAAGAGACAGACAGCACCACAGCACAGAAGAACACAACAGGTAGCTGTCTTTGAATGTGGAGAAAAAAATTATGTCTTTTCAAGTTGAACTTTTACTTCTTCTGCCCAAATTGCAATTAGAAACTTCATCCCCTTCTCTCCCCATGTGCTCCCACTGCTCATTGTTATTACACGTTTTATTTCTTCTGCTGTTTAATGGGTGACATTAAACTGTCTGATCTTCCTGTAATTGGTTCAAATTCCTGAACTATTCAGAAATTCTGAAAACACTGCAAATGAACCGGATCATGGTTTAGTTGGATGTTGACCGACACCACCTCTTTTGGTTGGACCAAATTTTGGTTCCTTGGTCTGGACCATGTATCTTTCACCACTACTAGTATGGTTTGCACCAAACTGAAAAGTCTTGTGGTTCAGACCAAATAAAATAGGTACGAAAGCATCCTAAGACTTCTGCAATGTACCATATCTTCCGGAATATAAGTCACACTATAGATCAGGGGTTTTCAAAGTGTGGGAGAGTGAGCTCCCCACCCCTCACAGAACAAATGAACAGCTGCACCCCCCCCCCCCCCCCCCCCCACACACACACACCACAACACACATACTTACAATTTCAATATCTTTGTGTGTTTCTTTTTATTCTTTTACACATCTTAAATGCATTTTAAAAGTATTTATGTGTTTTTAAGAAACTGTCTATGCATTTACATATTTTACAGCCTTTGTAAATATTTTAAACATGTTTTTAAAGAACTTTCTATTCTTTCACACATTTGACACCATTTTCAAACATTTTAAACATGTGTTTTTAAAGCCCTTTCTATTCTTCTATTTTTTTTTTTTTATCTTTTGTCATATTTTAAACATTGTTTTTTTTAACATTTAAACATCTCTGTGTGTTTTTAAATGTCTTTGGCATAACTAACACATTTTAACATAAATAATAAGGGATTGATAACATTTTATCGATATTGATGTCATTATCAATTCTGCTTATTGATCCGATTCCTTATCGATTCCCTTATCAATACCTCTTGTGAATTTTCTGTGTACTAAAAGTAGGATTTACAGGTTTTCAATGTCAATAACATTTTATTGAGTCTTAAAGTAAATAAATATGAAAGTGGTCACTGGATCCTTGATCTCTGGACATAAATAAAAATAAATAAAATCTGTAGTTTTTCTGAAAAACATTTCCTTTCAGACATTAATGGCACAAAGCTAACTCCATAACTCTGAGCTGAGCTCTTGCAGCTGGCTGCACTGCAAGTCAGCATCAATGTAATTCATAAAGAATGCAGGACGTCTCATTTTGGGAGGAAAAAACATTTTAGTCTGTCTGTTTTACAACATTTGGCATTTGATTTAAACGGTGATTCACTTTGAAGTTATTAATTCCGGCCAGACTCTAACTTGACTCGGCAGAGAGCAGCGCAGTATTTGGAGCTGTGCGAACGGAACGGAGGACGATTCTCGTTTCTTGCTTGCAACAAGACAAGAGTCCCATTTAGTGACTTTAATCTGTACAAAAGTGACTCACAATTGACATTTTTAAATGGCTTTGAGAGGGGTTAAGAAGCAGACTTGCCGCTTCTGAAAAGCTACGAAACAATGAACCAATGAAGCAGTGGATCAGAGCACTGCTCATTGTTTCAAGCTTCAAAGCAGAGCCGTTACAGAAGCGACACCTATCCCGTCAGTCTTAGGGTGAGAGGTGAGGTACACCCTGGTCAGGACATCAGTCTATTGCAGGATAAGGACTTGTAAATTCCAAATGTAGACAAGATGGACAAATATGTAAATGTGCATTATACAACATAGTGGATGTTATTTGATACAGTTTGGACAAACAGAATCATGACAGAACAGTGTATTTATTCATGAACCCTTCAGCCTGTGGTGTGTACTATCAGGACATTAAATAACAAAGAATAAACAAGATGGACAAGCAAACATGATGCATGACAAATTGATTGCCATTTAATACAGATAAACACATATTGCTGACCCAAAGTATTGTAAATACTACAACAACACTATTGAGATTTTTGTGCATTGTTGTAGTTTACTTTATTATTGGCATTTATTCGTTTATTATTGAAGTTTATTTTGTTTAGTGCATTGACTGCTGAGCAAGCCCTATATTAGTAGTAGTAGCAGTTGTAGCAGTAGTTGTTGTTACTATTATTATTATTTAGAATGAACATGTGATTTGCTCTATTTATTTATTTATTTTCAGTATATAAGTCACACAGGAGTGTAAGTATCAGGACCGTTTAAACTAGTAAAAAACCACAACGTATACGTTGGAAAATACAGTGTGTCACTGAAGTCCATATCTGAAGTGCATTATGATTTGAGGCACTTGCAATGAACTAGTCTGCACTTTGTGCATTACATCTACGTGAGATGGAGAGGCACCTGCTCTATAAAAGGCAAGGGGTGAGGCCTCAGCAGCTGTTTCCATTTAAAGAGTTCGTTTCTTTGTCCACATTTAGACTACAGACAGGTCTTGATGCTTAATTCCAATTTTCTGCCATTATCTCATGTGTCATATCTTAGCATTTTTAACCGAGGCCAAAGTATGGCCATCAGGTATTGTGATGGCCTTGTGTCCATTCGTCTGTCCATCTGTCTGTGCTCAGCATAGGTCCAGTCCTATTACTGCCAGGGTCTTCAAATTTAGAGGGAACATTCTTGGGACACAGACCAAGGACAAGTTCAAAGAAGGTTAACCGTGACCTATTTTAAGCGGTCAAAAGGCCACATTCTGTTTCCTATTTTATGCTCATACGGCCGAGGGTATTTTAGCATGGCGTTATATTTACATCTGCTTTGTTAAGATATCTGATACTCTGTTTACATTGGCTTGGACCTGAAACCCTCCAAATGCAAAGGCAAAGCTTTCTGCATTCTCTGAGGTGGATGCAAACGTAACAGTGCACGAGATGAAGAAGCGACAGAAATACTTCTACAAGGTGCTTTTTTCAAAAACCTATCACGTTTTCAATCAAAGAAGAATGATTTGACCAGTTTTTGCAGCTTGGGTTGTGCAGCAATGATTGCTGTTCACAGGTGCAAGCTACATTTTGCAATGAGTCACAATAACAAAAAAGATTCTGATTTGTGTGTTTAAACAACAGTTGCGCTAGCACATGCCCAATATGTGCCTGATTTGCTGTATTTCCACATATTCATATGGTCCAAATCAGATCTGACAATATAAAATGCTGAACTGCACACACGGAGCAACGTGGGGATTTAAGATGGGCCTCCACTTTCACAAATTGTCAAGAGCTATAAGCCAAACCACTATGAATTGTAGTTTCTGACAGTCCTTGGCCCTTAGGTTAAAAAATGCACTGCCCACCATATAGTTTGAAACCACAAATACACATCTGTGATGCCACAACCTCAGCAAAACCTGGGGATTATTTTGTTGACAATAACCCCTTTGAGCCACTGTGCCACTCCATGGGACAGCACTTACTGAAGTGGTAAATGATCTTCTGCTTACAGTGGACTCAGATATCACCACGTTGTTGCTATTGTTTGACCTTAGTGCTGCTTTTAACATGGCCAATCATCCTATATTATTGGATAGGCTTGAGAATTACTTTGGGGTTACTGACAATGTTCTCGCTTGGTGGACATCTTAGTTATCTAGTCCTTCTCAGTCTGTCTTGTATAACAATGTTGTTTCAAATCATGTTCCAGTAAAATATGGGGTACCACAGGGGTCCATATTAAGCCCTCTGCTCTTCTTTCTCTGTGTCGCACCTCTTGCGATATTTTGGAATTACTTCTCATTATTATGTTGATGACAATCAGTTGTACATGCCAATTAATGCAGATGATCTCACCCACACTAGGACTTTAGAAGACTGCCTGGCTGTAGTGAAAAACTGAATGTCTAGCACAGGGGCGGTTGTGAGGGGGGGGACGGCACGACCGTGCGGAAAAAAAACGCTCAAAAAAAAAAACAGGGTAGGGGGGTTGTCCTGATGGGGGGGTTCGTGGTTTCGTTATGTTACGGCAGAGTGGCGCCCCCACCTTCCCGTCCCATGGCGGCTTTCCTCACTCATTCCCACAGCTTCACAGTGCTATAAACAGTAGAGAAGCAAAGACTGCAGCGAAACGAGACAAGTCATTGGATAAATACTGGGCTTTGTCCCACCCATCGGACGCTCAGCGTGTCTGGGGGTCTGTGTGGCAGTGGGCTGGCCTCGGCTGGCCTGGACGCTCAGCTTCTGCATGATGATTGGATGATCTGTCTGAGGCTGAATCCCTTTTTGATTGACAGCGAAATGAGCGAATCAGCGATCTTTTGGTAAACATCCGTGGGAGCATTTTCATTCTTTTCTGAGTTGAACCAGAGAGTTTCTTAATCCTCTTAGTGGCATTTTGTTTGTTAAAAATGACTAGCGACAAATCGAGCTTCTATTTCTGGTGTGTTTTTTGTGTTTGGAGACTGACTTCTATCACTCTTTCTGACTTCTATCGCAGTTTCTGTCCCTACCGAGCAGCGGGTGCTGCTGAGCTCCTCCACCGTCACATAGCACTCACAGGCAGACAAACTTCACACTAGCCTCGCTAGCTAGGTAGCAAGCTGCACATAATGGCAGACAATTTGAATGTTGTGGACCGGATTTTGGCAAAGCCATTTGATAGTCTTCCTTACGAAGAAGCCATGGCTGCTGTCATGGCTTCAGCTCTCAATGGTTTGCAGGCCAAAGTTAAAGCAATAGCCCCCAGTGCAATGTTTGTGCATTGCTATGCACACAGACTGAATCTGGTTCTGTCTCAGGGGGCTAAATGCTTATCTGAGTGCAGAATATTTTTTGCATCACTCTCTGGGTTTGCCACATTTTTCTCAAAATCCACAAAGAGGATGTCTTTTCTTGAGTCTGCAGGCTGCTCAAGGTTGCCCAGAAATGCTCCTACTCGATGGAATTTCACATCACGGATAGTGAGCACTGGGGCAAACAATTATGATGCCCTCCTGCAAACTTCTGAGATGATCATTACAGATAAGTCCATGAATGATGACACATTAGACTGTGCCAATTTCTTTGTGTTTGTTATTGCAGTAGTCATTAAAACTGGAAATTTGTTCTTGAAAATAGCTGTTGTGAGTTAATTTGTGGGATTGTGGGTGTTCAGGACGAAGTTAGTGTTTTCATGGGTGGTGGGGCGGAGGTGGTGGCCACGTTAGTGTGCGCGCGGGGGGGGGGGGGGGGGGGACGCAGGGGGCGCACGCAGGGGGTTTCGCCCGGGGAGTAAATCACTCTAGGACTGCCACTGGAGCTTCTTACTTTTAAACTCTGACAAGGCCGAAATGATGGTCATGCAAGGCACTTGATCATGTAATGTTAACCTTGGACTCGTGCGTTATTCATTACATTGATAAAGTGCAAAATATTGAGGTGACCTTTGACCCCTTACTGGTCTTCCACCTGTACATTAGAGAAGCAACTAAGAATGGTTTCTATCACCTAGACTGGAGTACTGTAATCTGGCTAAACGCAATCCAACATCAGAGGTTTCCAAGTGGTTAAGAATGATGCTGCTAGAGTTCCAACTACAAGAAGAAGGTTTGCCCATATTATTCCAGTTTTGGTCTCCCTTTAACTGGCTTCCTGTCTGTATGAGGTCACATTTTAAGATTTTGTCATTAACATAGAAAATTCTCCTGGATTTGTGCATCTCTATATGGCCAATCTAATTAAACTGTATGTACCCACCTGTGCTCTGCATTCTCTGGTGGCTGAATTACTGTGTTTCAAAGGTAAGAGAGCTTTCCCGTACCGTGAACCTGTTCTGGGAACAGTCTACCTGCTGAGATAAAACATTCTGATTCTCTGGAGATATTCAAATCCTGATTAAAGACCCATCTGTTCTTTCATATGAATAAGATATTAGTGTTGCACTGAACCATTTTACTAATAGTGGAGTAGATCTCGGTCTCATCATATCTGAATTGGGGGACTGTTAAGGCCCCCTGACACTTGCCCGACTTTGATACATGCACTTGTAATTGCGCAAAGAGAATTTTGAAATGTTCAAAAAAATCTGTCATGCATAAATGCCGTGCAACAAATATGAAGTGGTAGTGAACGATGCACGATCTACTTGCCAACACTACGTGCAGCTCGTCAAGTTGCGTAAAGAAGTGAACACTGTGAGTGATTGCGTCAGCACACCGTATCAGAGTGCAGCTTGTCTGAACGATTATAATGAGATGTTAAATCTATCACAAACATACTTTTACAGCTGCACACAAGAAGGAAAGCACGTGCAATTGTTTTACCAAGCCACCACAAAATAAACATGACAAATAATTACCTTTTTAGACAGCTCTAAATGCATTCTTCACCTCATTCAGCACATGTGCACGAGAAAATCTGCAGCTGGAGAGCTCCTCTGTAATTCAGGAAGCAATTTGAGCCGTTTTCAACAGCCAACTTGAAGAGAAAATAATTAATCCGCTACAAAATAATTATTTTACAGACGCAGCGTCCAGCGCACAGTGCGTGGCAACCAGTGGAACTTAGTGCGGTGTCCAGCTGGGAACACAGCAGGTGGGATGGTCACAATGATGTGTGTGCAAGTGCGCGGATCAAAGTCGTGTAAGTGTCAGGGCATCTTTAGTGAAGCAAAGGGCTACCTGATAGTGACCACATTAGTATCCTGCTTGTGATTCTGTTATTTTATTGCTAAGAAATAGTGTTCTGAGATTTGTTAGTTCCAGTTGAGATTCTGCTCTCTCTCTGTTTGAGGTGTGATAGTAGAACATTTTTGCAGATGGTTGTGGTGGATGGGTGGACCCTTTTAGTGGTCCCCTGGCTAAGGGTACAGCCTGTCTGAGGAAGGTGTTTGGATGACAACTGCTGAAGGACCATAACGTGACTATATACTTTCTGTTTGTGTTTTGTATGTTTTAAAATTCTTTGTTGTGCTTTGGTTTTTGATCTTTGTTGTTGTTTGTATGGCCTATGGCCCACCAGTCTGGTCTGGTTGAGGTTTCTTCCTCAAAAAATGCCAGATGGAGTTTTTCCTTACCTTATATAAATAAATTGAATTGGACATTGTAGTTATGTCTGACGTCGCTCTCAAGGAAAATTGCAACACATCAGCTCTGCAGTCCCCACCTCATGTCTTTTTGTCAGCACATGCCCGCAAGCCATACAACATAGCTCATCTCAATAAGTCTTGTAAATGTTCCATTTCACTCCTGCAGACACCCTTGAATCACACATTTCTTTTGCTGTTCTCCACTTACTCTCCTTCTCCTTCTCCACTTACTCCATCGTGCCTGCACTTTTTCACCTCTCCATGAGACTCTCCATTACTTCTTACAAACACCTTCACGAAATCTACTCCTTGCAATTTTAGTATTCCACCATTCTCCACCATTCATGCATAGGGAACTCATCTTACCCCGACTCACTTTTTTTCCCCTTTCCCTCAAGTACCTACCTTCACCTCTTCAGGTTCATCTCAGCCTTCTTCCAACTCTCACAACAGATTAGTGTCATATGCAAACATCATACTCCATAGGTAGAGACTCCTGCCTGATGTAATCCATCATCTGTTCATCTCCAATGCAAACAAGGAAGGCCTTAGAGCTGATCCTTGATGTAAACCCACATCCACCACAAACTGTCCAGATGTCACACCCAGTGCCTTCCTAGATGTCTTCTCATCACAGCATCAGTATTTGTCCAGTTGTTCAGCATTTATTTACATTCACCCAACACTTGTCTCACCTCCTCCGAATTCTACACAACAATGTTCCTCCTTCAGTTTTCAGCATTTCTTATACCTCTAAGCTCATCCAACAACCCACTACCTAATGCCATCTAGCTACCCTGTCCCATGCTACCTAAAGTTCCCCATACATCTCTTGCATAGGACACAGTCCACCCGTTTGCACCTTCCTCCACTGCTCCTCCTTCATAAAATATGTATTCACCAAAACTATTTCCATTCTTTTTACAAAATCCACCATCTGCACTTTCATATTCCTCTCCTTAACACATTATCTACTCATTACCTCCTCCTTTCCACCTTCACACTTATCATTCTGTCAGACACGCATTTCATCTCCTACATACTCTTAACATGCTCTTCTTTCATAACTACCCCAACTCTGTTTCTCCTCCCATCCATACCATCATAGCACAATTTGAACCACCCTCTGATGCTCTTGACCTTACTTCCCATCCACTTGGTCTCATCAACACAGCATACACCTATGTTTCGTGTGGCAGTCCGAATGGCAACATTCAAAAGTCCACCGCTTCTAACCTTTCTCCTCTCTAGATGCCTTCAGACACACTCTCCTTCTGTTATCCTTCTTCACCCAAGAGTGGTACAGTTTCTGTCAGTGTCCAGCTGGACACCAGTACAAGTGGCAGTCATTGTTGCTCCATGTCTTGATTGATTCAGTATCAAAATTTGTGAATGGCACTTTGGTTTGGCACTTTATGCAAGATGCCTTTTCTGACACAACCATGCTAATGTATCCAAACTTTGGATAAACACTCAGAATGCACTGGCTTGTGCAGGCCACAGTGACAAAGCTGAAATGTATGTACCCTGAATTGTTAGAAAAACAAACAAAAAACAACAACTAAAAGGTTGTCCACACTGGTATTTACTTTGTTTGCATTCTGTTTACTTTGGGCCCTGTATTTTTAATATAGTCTTTCTGAAAAAAATAGTTAAGTCATGTTTCCTCTTGTGAACCAAAAAGAAAACCAAACTATGACATAATGTAGTTATTGAGAGATCATACAAATTTACAGTCACTTGACATTTAGGTGATTTTGCAAAGGGGCAGCACTCACTTCTTTTGTATTTTACAGTTTTACATATCTATCTATCTATTTATCTATATCTATCTATCTATCTATCTATCTATCTATCTATCTATCTATCTATCTATCTATCTATCTATCTATCTATATATATATATATATATATATATATATATATATATATATATATATACACACACACACACACATATTCAATTGAATGGGAATATGTGTCCAAACTTTTATGACTGGCACTGTGCTTGTACAATAGTGTTCAGAATAATAGTAGTGCTATGTGACTAAAAAGATTAATCCAGGTTTTGAGTATATTTCTTATTGTTACATGGAAAACAAAGTACTAGTAGATTCAGCAGATTCTCACAAATCCAACAAGACCAAGCATTCATGATATGCACACTGAAATTGGGCTATTAGTACAAAAAAGTAGAAAAGGGGGTGTTCACAATAATAGTAGCATCTACTGTTGATGCTACAAACTCAAAACTATTATGTTCAAACTGCTTTTTTAGCAATCCTGTGAATCACTAAGTAAATGGTAAAAAATGGTAAATGGACTGCATTTATATAGCGCTTTTCCATCTGCATCAGACGCTCAAAGCGCTTTACAATTATGCCTCACATTCACCCCGATGTCAGGGTGCTGCCATACAAGGCGCTCACTACACACCAGGAGCAATAGAGCATTAAAGGCCTTGCCCAAGGTCCCTGAGTGATTTTCCATTCAGGTGAGGATTTGAACCCATGATCTTCTGGACTCAAGCCCAACACCTTAACTACTAGACCATCACCTCCCCTAGTATTTAGTTGTATAACCACAGTTTTTCATGATTTCTTCACATCTGCGAGGCCTTAATTTTGTTGGTTTGGAACCAAGATTTGTGCTTGGGGTCATTGTCTTGTTGAAACAGCCATTTCAAGGGCATGTCCTCTTCAGCATAAGGCAACATGACCTCTTCATGTATTTTGACATATCCAAACTGATCCATGATACCTGGTATGCGATATATAGGCCCAACACCATAGTAGTTGAAACATGCCCATATCATGATGCTTGCACCACCATGCTTCACTGTCTTCACTGTGAACTGTTGCTTGAATCATCTCACAAACTGTCTGCGGCCCTTGGACCCAAAAGAACAATTTTACTCTCATCAGTCCACAAAATATTCCTCCATTTCTCTTTAGGCCAGTTGATGTGTTCTTTGGGAAATTGTAACCTCTTCTGCACGTCTTTTATTTAACAGAGGGACTTTGCGGGGATTCTTGCAAATAAATTAGCTTCACACAGGCGTCTTCTAATTGTCACAGCACTTACAGGTAACTCCAGACTGTTTTTGATCATCCTGGAGCTGATCAATGGGTGAGCCTTTGCCATTCTGGTTATTCTTCTATCCATTTTGATGGTTGTTTTCCATTTTCTTCCACACGTCTGTTTTTTTTTTTTTTTTTTGTCCATTTTAAAGCATTGGAGATCATTGTAGATGAACAGCCTATAATTTTTTGCACCTGCGTATAAGTTTTCCCCTCTCCAATCACCTTTTAATCAAACTATGCTGTTCTTCTGAACAATGTCTTGAACATCCCATTTTCCTCAGGCTTTCAAAGAGAAAAGCATGTTCAACAGGTGCTGGCTTCATCCTTACATAGGGGACACCTGATTCACACCTGATGAACTCACTGACTGAATGCCACACTACTATTATTGTGAACACCCCTTTTTCTACTTTTTTGTACTAATAGCCCAATTTCATAGCCTTAAGAGTGTGCATATCATGAATGCTTGGTCTTGTTGGATTTGTGAGAATCTACTGAATCTACTGGTACCTTGTTTCCCATGTAACAATAATAAATATACTCAAAACCTGGATTAATCTTTCTAGTCACATAGTACTACTATTATTCTGAACACTACTGCTTGTTCACACACTCACATGCATATGTATATATATATATATATATATATATGTTTGAGGTATTAAACAGGTTGGCATGTTGTACAAAGCACTGTTTTACATGGTTGATTGAGTTCTTACAACTCTTTATACACACTGTGCATTGGTGAGATAAAGGTATCATGCAGTTTTTCACTTTTGAATATCCCACTGATTTATTGCAATGTTATTTTTGAACCTCAGGACTTAAATTTGACGAAATGATGTGGTCATTACATTTTTCTAGAAAAACAATGTTTTTTGTTATCACTAATTGCATGCTGTTGTTTTGTAATGTAATAAAAATGCTTGTAAAAACCTTCACAGATCATAACACGACAGCAGAGGTGAGATTTTAATATGGCAAAATGAAGTCAAATTGACCCCATGTGGCTAAAAATGTTAAATTCATAATCTAATTGCATAAATGGTTGTGCAATAACTTGCCTAAACTTAAAATGATGGATTAGAGTATAAATTACCACCAGTAAAATTACATTAATGGATAGGACAAAGACTGCAACATAAATGTGTCACCTTCTTGCAGATGTGAATATTTAATTACATTTTTACTGTATCTCAAACTGTGACACTTCAAGTCTATATACCATACTGGTGAGAAAAATAAATAATACAAAAATTTGGTATTATAAATGCTTGATAGTGCCAAGCATTCCTGTTCTGCCAACAAAGTGTTTGTCCTTTTTCATTGTGGAAATCAGTGAAATGGTATGCTGCAAAGACTATTTTAAAATACACAAACAACCCCCCCACATCTAAAAAGAACCATATATATATATATATATATATATATATATATATATATATATATATATATATATATATATATATATATATATATATATATATATATATATATATATATACATACATACATACACACACACACACACACACACACACACACACACACACACACACACACACACACACACACACACACACACACACACACACACACACACACACTTTGGCCTGACCTAAAGCAGTTGTTCAACACTATTAAAAGTAAAATAGTACATTCTAAAGGGTTTCATATCTTTTAATTTTCTGAAATTATTTATATCATTTTCTTCAACAAACAACACTTATTACCCCAAAATGTTTCTGTTGCCCTATTTGTCAGAAGTGGACAGTTATACAGAATCTTTATAGCCATTCTATGCTGTTTGTTGGATGTAAAATCTAAGCAATCTTCTGCAGTTTCACTTTTACAGAAATACATTCAATCATGCCCTTATATTAAGTTGTATAATATTATAGAAACACTTGAATGGTAGGGCAGCTGTAATGGCTATGCGAAAGAACTGGTACATAACTGATTCTTGGTCTGTGTATCACGTGCAAGCTTATCAGATAAACAGCATCACACAGCTCCATTAACAGTCTTGTGGGAAAGGACTTTTTAATACAGTTCTGTACCTCTTTTGCTGATGAGTTTGAATGAGTTCAAACTCAATGAGCTTTTATTTTCTAATTTATTTGCTCTTGCATTTAATTTCCAGACCAATTCACCTTCATAATCAGATTGCAATTAGCGAAGCATGAATCAGAGCGAGCCGCTCGCTTTGACTCCTTTTCACAGCACCTACACGCTCACAACCACACAGTTTGGAGAAGCATTCTTTTATTCCAAATAAAATCGTATTTAGTTCATTTGAAACAGCATTTCTAATTCCATCAGAACTCTGTAAAACTGTAATAAAACTTATTTTCTTGCATCATGTTTTAAAGAAGTACTTCAAATATATCTTCTCTTGCAAGACTTTTGCAGCACTGCAGTTTCTGGAGATTATATATTCACAGATGGGCCAACGTCCAACAACTTTGGTTTTAGTACAAGAGGAAAAAACTCACTATGAACATTTACGAATTTTTAATTCACACTTGTAATAAAATTGCATTACATTTCATAAAATAAATGTTCCAGTTTATATATACAGAGAAAACAGACTGTACATACCCTCCAACGAACCATTTCTAAAAGGAAACGAGAAACAAAACCAACCTGAAACAAAGTTCACAAAACATACAAGCAATACAGTGCTCAGCTAAGCAGGCACAACTGTACATCAAAATTTGTAACTGCTCAGTGACAGGGGTGTGGGAGGGACAAAAAGTTAAACATTTACAATAGAGTCCTTAGGGACTGATAAAGGGGTCTTAAAAAGTATTGCAGGCAAGCAGACAGACGCTTGTCTTTTTTTCCGAGTGCAGCAGAACATCCATCTGGTGTGTACATGTGGAGCTGATTGTTGCTGCCACATGGCGCGACTACTGAACCTGTGTCTCAAAGCTTCCGTTCAGCTGGCCCTCCTCATAGTCCATTTGACACAAAATCATGTTGTTTTTAAGGAAAAACTTGTCCCCCACGCAAAACCTGTTGGCACACACAAACAAAATGAAAATTATAGTAGAATTCCAACAATTTCAAACCTTGAGCCAATTTTCAGATTGTTTTACAAGACGTCTGTGAGGAAAAAAGAATACATTGCTGTAAAATGCTTCTCGTGGCCACCGAATGTGCGAAAATTATTGATTGTGCCAATAACCACATCCAATTTTATTAACCAATGTAATTCTGAAGCCTATTTTCAAGTCATTTGAATTTGATGGCTATCCGTAATTAATTGGACCAAATATACTGTGGAAGCTCCAACAGACAAGTTGTTTTCTGCTAAAAGTTGCTCAATTACATAATTTTGTTGGGCGCTATGTCGTGATGTTGACACAGAACAACAAAATCAGTGAAAGAATTTCTTTCACAATTAAAAATGTGATGAGCAAAAACAGTAGCTTTCAACAAATTTTTTGCTGACACTGTTCTACGTCTGTGTGATGTGCTCAATGACATCATGTCATTTCAAAACTTTTAGCAATTCAACCTGCCTCTGAGAGCTTCCTCTGAGACTAAATTGTGCAGCACAACAGGGCTGGTATGATTTAAATCGCTCTAATAAAATAATAATAATAAAAAAAAAAGATAAAAAATGATTGTTTTTAGAAATCAGTCCTTAAACCATCACCGAAATATGAAATCAGTACCATTAATTAATAGTACTTGTACATGTTGTATGTGCACCTTTATGTTTTAACTTGTCAAAAAGATTATAACTAATGATATTATTTGTATAGTGGCATTTAGAAGTGTGAAATAAATAAAAATGAAAAAAGTCCATTTAAATCAATAAAAGGCCATTTACATGAAAAAAAAAAAATCAAAAATTGTGACTTTTGTGAAAAAAGTAGATTTTTTTTTACTAGCCCTGCAGCAGAAACAGGTGATTTGATTCTGCTGTTTAGTGCCATTCGTTGCAATATTCAGCATTCAAATTAAAATGACTCATCTGTATTTTCAAAATTCACTACTTCGTGGAGGTGACACTTATCGTTTGACTCTTATGGCTTTTCAGTTGACTACTGCAAACATAAGGAGCTGCCTGTCTAATCAGTGGTTTTGAAAATTTTCTTCACATTTACTGAGGTAAAGGTTGAGCCCAAAAACAATAAAGGTTCAACAATGTCAAACTTCTGCTTTAAGACCTGTCTTGGAATTCATCCTAACAAAATCCTCATCAGTTTAAATCGTGCAAATTTAAACTGATGCAGGTCAGCTCCCCTCAGTCTGGCAAAAAAAAGAAAAAAAAAAGAGAAAAAAGACTGGCACAAGAGTTTCCTGTGGTAATACAGCACCAGATGAGACCTGGCTTGGTGTCTGCCAGCTGAGTGGAGCGACTGCACTTGTAATTCCCTTATAGCAGGCGTTCACTATGGTAACTGAGCGTGGTCGAAAGAAGGTTAATGGCTTGTGCTGTGTGGGGTAACAGGGTCACACGCCCCGCAAACATGCAAAGGACATTCTGCTTCAGAATGCTGCCATTACTGACAGTCTATTAATATGGCTATGTCACATCCTACACGCTGTACATCACCATGATGTGTGATGTTACCATCAAGTAAAACCTGCTTCCAATGTGTGTTTGCAGCATCAATGTTTTTTTTAACATATCGCTGATTTATACACTTAGTAACAAATAAGCACAAACAAATTCAGGTCACAACAAGAAATAATTAGCAGTGCACCAAAATGTTTTAATTCAGATATTTTTTGTTCATAATAGATTCAGATCAGAGCACTCTGCTGCACATTAGCACATCTTATTCAACAGCTTTTAAGCTACCGGCCATTTTAACACTTCATTCATGTCTTTTTTATTTATTTATTTACAAGTCAATGCCATTGTGCAGTTATGATCTATTCTTACCTCTGGTTACAAAGCTGACAGGCAAAACAGTCCAAATGGTAAACATTATCTCTGGCTCTCATCACCATTTCAAAGGCTGGGATCAGCTTACTGCAGGCTGCACAGTTCCCCGTTGTTCCAAAGAGCCTGAAAGACAGAGAGCGCAGACACAGATTAACCCACCTTCCATTCACTTTGATGGAACGCAAGAGCAAACAAACATGTGCAGACAGAACAACAGAGCCAAAACCAAAAACAAAATGATAGGGAAATGTAGATGACATCAAAATACATTCAACAAAATGCACCACTTTTTCTCTTAATGACAAAAGATGTCCTCCTGAGTGTCCTTTCCTGCTACATTTTACTACAGGATGTTAAACTCTTCGTATAATTGATTACAAGCTACCCCATGGCTGGCCAACAGGGGGCAAAAAGACACTGCCCATCCTGAAATGTGATGTTAAATTTACTTCATTTTTTATAGCACTTTTCCATCTGAAGCAGATGTTTGAAGTGCTGTACCATTAGGCTTCATATTCACCTATACATTGGCATTCTGGTTTGAATGGGATTTGAGCTGAGGATCCTCAGAGCCTCAATTTGACTGACTTCTTTTTCTTTGGATTACTAGAGCTCTTGGAAAAACTCTATTGTACCTACATTAACAGTAAACATTCACCAGGTGGAGATATTGCTCCATTTCAAGAACCTTGAGTATAGGCTACTGTGGGACACCGCCAACAATGACCAACCTGTTGCTTATATTTGTAGATGCCACAAGCGTGTGTAGCAGTTGAGTGCTCCAACCATCACATTATATGTAGGAAACTGATTTTTTATCATAACACATGTAGAAAAATGGTCTTTATTAACACTGAAGCTGTCATCCAGTTCACTTTTTAATCATTTAAGTCATAAAAAAATGATTTTCTTCAGGATGACTATAACTTTGTCCCTTTGTATTCACATAAGGGATTCACAGTCTTATACTGTATGTCAATATACTTAAAATAGCCTGTTCTGGAAACAATCCAGGTTAGTGTTAGCATCATGGAGCCCCTCCACCCCCCAAAAAACAGAAATGGAAATGTGAAATGGAAATACAAAGACAGTGATGGACAAAGATAATTTAACATAAACAAATACATTTTTACACATGGAATTGGTCTTGCATTAGTTCTTACCACAGAATGCCAGTGTATTCCAAGTCTGAGGTGAGAGCACTTTATGCAATTTAATATTTGAAATGATGCACATTTGAAAGAATGTTTTATATCAATGTGTGTATAATAGTGTTTTCAATCAAAATACACCACACTTCGGATAAAATTTAATTTACGTAGCTTGAATAGCATGAAACAAAGTTTTTAATAACGATCCACAGTAACTAAAATTTTATAGTTATAGTGATTCTAAGTATCTTTTGTAAACAAGTGATAAACTGGTCATCGTAACAGCACTCAAATGTACAAATCATGCTTGAGTGGGGAATGAGGGATGTATTTGGTAAGGTTTTTACTGTATTTTAGCAAGCTATGAACATAATAAAGCGAAATTACACAGAAGCCTGAAATATCCTAGATTTAGAAATTCTGAATTACAAAGTACTTGGACTTGATAACCTTCCTTATTGTGCGGACTCTTTAGGTCTCTAAACTGGATGTTTGGCCACTGTGTGGGACCGTTTGCCCAGGTATCTAATGACCAGTGGTGGGCACAGATAACCAAAAAATTAACTTTGATAACATAAGATAACTGAAAAGTTATCTTTGATGAAGATAAATCGATAAACCACCCAAAAATGTATCGGAAGTTACAGATAATCGATAAGCGATGAATTCCGGTGTTTTCTATGGGATATTTGCAGTTACTAAAGAACTGAAATTCATTTTTAACTTGAAAAATAAAGTCATACTAACTTATGGTTTTTTGAAAATACTGATAGAATAACTCCATTAATGTCAATTCTGTCATTTGTACAAAGTTAAAATATAACATATATCTTTTAATGTTGAATAAGGCACTAATTCTGAGGTTTTGTAACAAACACAGACCGCAAAGCATTCTGGGTAAAAGTGCTAAACAGTGATTGGTTCAGTAATCCATTATGTAAACCAACACATTAATGTGACGTGTGTCCTGTGTTGGTTTAAAGATAAATGTGCTTTTGTAAAATATTCCATTTTTATTTGTAAAAACAGGCATTTTTACGGAGCCCTGGAAGTGTCATCGCAATTGCATGTTTTAAAACTTTTATGATGTTGTAAAACGTGCACTCAATATTAGTAAGTAAGTAAGTAAATTTATTTATATAGTGCCTTTCACAGACATAAGGCCATGTACACACGTTGTCGGGTATTTGTAAAACCGAATATCTTACCCTTTCAGTTTGGGGAAAAAACTTCATCGACACTACGTCGTTTAAAAAAAAAATCCATCCACATCGAACCGTATAAATGTGTTGTAATTAGTCTGCCAAACCTTTGGGTGGCGGTACTGATTAAAATTCTATCCAATCAGGAGCCTTATTCTCTTGTCGTCACTTCCATAAAAACTAAAAACATGGCACCAACCTCGTTCGTGTGGACCGATAAGGAGTCGGAATTACTTCTAACCGTAGTTTTAGAATACAAAGTTAACAAATATATGCACACAAAAAGCGCCTGGACAATGGACAATACCAACACTTTGAGAGCAGCCATGTACCCAGATGTTTAATACTGCCATGAACACTCCTGGCCAGTAGATGGCAGTAGCGGCCTTGAAGAAAATGTCAAAATTCCAGATAATCCGTGTCTGCTACATTTAAGATGCGTGGAATTTAACAAATGCAAATACACTAACGTCTATAAACCCAGAGAATATATTCACGAGAGTTTTAGGCACTAGAGTTTAATGCTGTTATCTGTGGACCCTGAACAGAGTGTCTGAAATGCATTTGTCTTGTCGTGAACGTCTGAGATTACCTTATGCTACCCATAATGCATTGCTGCCTGGCACAGCATGTGCTCACAAAACCTTAAAAATTAGCACATTACTTTAAAACGAAAACATATATCTGATATTTTCACTTTATAAAGTTCAGACATGACAATAATTTTAAATAACTTGTCTAAAATAAGTGGTTAAAATTTGAACCATAAGTTAAACATGTATGCCTCTGGATGACTTGGTGACATTGCGATTATATTAGTATGTTGTTAAAGGAAATGACTTTTTTTTTGGTCACCGGTTCTCCTTTGTTTACAGACAATAGAGTGGTTTCTGTTTGCAGAGGGTAGAACATCATGCCTATTAGGAAACTTTTAACAGGTAGGTCTCAACAGCTTCAACAGTTTTAAAAATGTTTTTCACTGTACAACTTAGTTTAGTACGTTATCGGTCTAAAAGTTATCAGACGGTAATTCATCGGAAGATAATTAGTCCAATGATGGTTTTTAAATTTATCTAAAAAGATAATCCGATAATGAAAATATTATCTTTGATAATTATCTGTTATCAGATTATCGGAAGTGTGCCCACCACTGCTAATGACAGCATATACAGAAACTCTTTCAGGTTTTCTTCAGGCAACTTCAGCTTGTATCTCGGATCAACTGTGTGATTGCGAATGGTTTGTTTTTGGCATCTTTAAGATGGCCGCTTCTAGGTAAGGTCTTGTCATGTCACATGCAGCTATTCACTACTTTTCTCAATTCATGGTTCTCTCCTGTGTAAAGGAGTGCTTTCACTCAAAAGAAATCTTTCTTAACTCAATTGCACACTCATGCATAGCAACATAAATTTATGGCCTTTGGGTTTTTTAAGACTTAGGTCATAGAAAGATTTTCTTTGGCACCATTATAATGTTATTTAAATAGGGGATTCATGATATGATCAAAATTTGCGTTGCCTGGAAAAAAATCTATAAATAGTTCCCCTAAAGAGAAAAAATTCAAACAAACAGACAGCTTTGAAGTACATTCGGTAGCGACCCACACAGTCCATGATAGCAACCACAGCGAAACCTTAAATCACGTGGAGGCCTCCTCTGATTTGCACAAGGGACGTTGGGAAGCATATAGTGCTAATCAGAGTAGAGATGCATGGTGAGGTCATCTGGCTGCTCACTCAAACAAAATAATGCGTGATGTGGGAAAAGGCTCCGAAACATTTTATTTTTATGTAATGTAATGTATGTGATGTCTTACTGACTGTGCAAGTTGGAGACTGATGAGGAAAGCAACCAGGTGTTTGAGAAGTGCCTACGTGAAACACATTTACAAAACTGTTTTAATTTTTTAATGATTAATGTAGTTGAAGTCCAAGACATATCCAGTGACTTGGAAATGTTCCATTTATCCATTCACTAATTTGTCAAAAAAGAAAAGCTAGCTGTAAAAGTTTTTTCCATGCATAAATTAATGTCTAAAAGAATGTTGTTGTAGTTACTGTTCAGCGGGGCACGGTGGCTTAGTGGTTAGCATTGCTGCCTCACAACAAGAACTTCTCACGATGTGTGCATGCACCGGCTTCTTCCCACTTCTAAAGACATGCAAGCTAAGCATCCGGGTGCCAGTAGATGGCTGTGTTGTATGCATGTTGTCCCCGGTTATATCACAAGGTTGTCAACCTGAATCACAACTTAACAGACTTTTCGGTTTTGCAAATGCCTTTTTTAAATAAATAAATAAAGACATATTTTAGGGCCCCTTCACACACAGTGCAAAGTTTGGATGAAGTGCACACTTAGTGTGTATGATGCAGGAATCGTGTGCAAACCATGTAATGTTGTCCCTGCCTCCAACACCTCGTACACCTGTTGCTACAACTATTTACGCACACAAGTGCCTGAAAGACAAAGTATGAGCTGTGCAAACCCATCGAAACCTCTTGCGGCAGGTGTCGGCCAAATTCCAGGTGACACGTATGAACATCTAACACTGCTCGCTTAGCACTTAGAAAATGTGTGGCCAGTCACACAGTTCCCCACAAGTGTGACTTTGCAAACACATACTGACACTTGAATGTGTGCGCTCCACTCAAGGGAAGCGTGGCTTTTGACAGAAGCAGCTGTGGTGATCTGTCATTCTGGACATTCCAGCTGGACAACACCTACTATGTTTGGACAGTCGTGGACAAACAACTGTCCACTGTGAGGCACATGTGTCTGATTGCTGTATTTACATGGACATAAATAAAAACATATATCGCCGTGGTGGCGACAAGCTGCAGCAAGTGAGTGCGCGCGCAGAGCGGACACTGACAGGCCCCCAGGTTGAAACGGACAATCAGATCAGAACACACAGCGTGCGATCTGACCATCACATCACCCAAGTGAGCTCTGTTCCACATGATGTGGTGTTTGTGCTGCGGCGCGCCGTTCACAAGACACGCGTGTCGGGCAGAACATGCGTGCGGCTGACTGGATGCACCTGACCAGTAGATGTGGACATCAGAGTACACTGCTTCTCATTCATGTCATTTCATGACTGTATGTCTGAGACCATGGGTCATCACCAGAGGAACAGACGGATAATATTTGTATTGCTCGCTTGGGGAACACATACCGTGTTAGGACGGACATGAATTAACAACTGTCCACTGTGATGTGCGTGTGTCTGCTCGCTGTCGTCACATGGACATACATAACAACATATCGCTGTTGTAATGGGCTGCAGCAAGTGCGCGCACATGGTGCACATTGACAGGTTACCTCAGGTGATCCAAATCAAATCAAATCCATTTTATTTATATAGCGCCAAATCACAACAAACAGTTGCCCCAAGGCGCTTTATATTGTAAGGCAAAGCCATACAATAATTACGAAAAAACCCCAACGGTCAAAACGACCCCCTGTGAGCAAGCACTTGGCGACAGTGGGAAGGAAAAACTCCCTTTTAACAGGAAGAAACCTTCAGCAGAACCAGGCTCAGGGAGGGGCAGTCTCCTGCTGGGACTGGTTGGGGCTGAGGGAGAGAACCAGGAAAAAGACATGCTGTGGAAGAGAGCAGAGATCAATCACTAATGATTAAATGCAGAGTGGTGCATACAGAGCAAAAAGAGAAAGAAACACTCAGTGCATCATGGGAACCCCCAGCAGTCTAAGTCTATAGCAGCATAATTAAGGGATGGTTCAGGGTCACCTGATCCAGCCCTAACTATAAGCTTTAGCAAAAAGGAAAGTTTTAAGCCTAATCTTAAAAGCAGAGAGGGTGTCTTTCTCCCTGATCCAAATTGGGAGCTGGTTCCAGAGGAGAGGAGCCTGAAAGCTGAAGGCTCTGCCTCCCATTCTACTCTTACAAACCCTAGGAACTACAAGCAAGCCTGCAGTCTGAGAGCAAAGCGCTCTATTGGGGTGATATGGTACTATGAGGTCCCTAAGATAAGATGGGACCTGATTTTTCAAAACCTTATAAGTAAGAAGAAGAATTTTAAATTCTATTCTAGAATTAACAGGAAGCCAATGAAGAGAGGCCAATATGGGTGAGATATGCTCTCTCCTTCTAGTCCCTGTCAGCACTCTAGCTGCAGCATTTTGAATTAACTGAAGGCTTTTCAGGGAACTTTTAGGACAACCTGATAATAATGAATTACAATAGTCCAGCCTAGAGGAAATAAATGCATGAATTAGTTTTTCAGCATCACTCTGAGACAAGACCTTTCTAATTTTAGAGATATTGCGCAAATGCAAAAAAGCAGTCCTACATATTTGTTTAATATGCGCATTGAATGACATATCCTGATCAAAAATGACTCCAAGATTTCTCACAGTATTACTAGAGGTCAGGGTAATGCCATCCAGAGTAAGGATCTGGTTAGACACCATGTTTCTAAGATTTGTGGGGCCAAGTACAATAACTTCAGTTTTATCTGAGTTATGTGTGTGTGTGTTATGATCCAGACCGTCAGATCATAACACACAGCGGGTGATCTGAATATCACACCACCCACGTGAGCTCTGTTCCACATGATGCGGTGTCTGTCCTGCGGCGCGCCATCCACAAGACATGTTGGGCAGGACATGTGTGTGGGGCCGGCTGGACATGCCGCCAGCAAATGTGGACATAATAAGCGCGCACTGCTTCTTATTCATGTCATTTCATGACTGTACATCTGTGGCCATGGGCCATCTACAGAGGAAAAGACGGATCATACTCGTACTGCCTACTTGATAAGAGGGTTTCAATAAAATGTGGTGTTTTTATATGGTGTGTGGTTTTATTTTTTTAAATACGTCCATGTCCTTCTTGATATCAGGGATTTTCCCACACCTTTCACAGGGCAGCGATGGTAGCTCACTAGTAAAGTTTCAGACTGGCAGTCAGAGCTTTTGGAAAGTGGAGGTTCGAATCCTGTGGGTGGCATGTGATTTTTATTTTTTTTTATTTTCACAGTAGCTGCGCGATGTGTTCCCACGTGTACGAACTGTCGGAGTGGCATCATGCATGCCTGCCAGTTGGCTCGATGTTTTTGTGGTTCGCTCATACAAGCAGTTCTGCCGTGAGTCGCACCGAGTAGTAATTATTCATACTATGTGTGAAGGGGCCCTTACAAATGACCTGCATATTGTCAAGTTTCCAATCTTTTTAAAAATAGCAAAAGTATCTCCAAACACCTGATTTATATGTTTTAGGTGTGTTAAAAATCTCTTCCAACTGCTTGCAGCTGTTCGGGTTGAGGTAGAACTGTCCTTTGTGGCTTCCGTCCATGTTCGAAACAAAATGCGGAGCAGTGATGATGCATTCAATGTGCTTCGGAATAAAACGATGCAAGCACGCAGTGAGCGATGTATCACAATTTCACCTGTCAACTGAATCGATGCACACTGAATGATTACATACATTCGTGTTGCACATGTTTGTATTTAGATACAGATTCATATTGATCAATCTCCACATGCCTAACGACAATGGTTCTGAATGCTATATACCATTTCTGTTAATAAACACCCCTAAATCCTACACACTGTAGATTTAAGGCTATTTTTTGTTCCTCACAACAAGGTTAGACATGATGTGACTAAAATCTTCTCTGAATAGTATGGCTAAATGTTGGAGTGCTTTCAGTGCTTTTTCATTTGTTTACTGATTTTGCACTGAATCATAGTGACATATAATTATTATTAGAATGTATTGCAGCCCAGATTTGCTTTTTTTCAATCAGGTGGCGCAGAAGAAATTCAAAATATTTAATTCATATTTTATTCCGGCTCAATCCTTTCTTTCTTTCCCTGCTCCTTTACATTTCGTTCTGAGGAGAGGCATAAATGAAGAGTTAAATGAATACTGTCAGTAGCGCAACAGACTCTCTGCTTGTTTTTGCCTTATTAGAAAGGAGCCAAATGATAAAGGTCACAAACGGAGCAAGGAGGCACTGCTGTTACACCTCGTTTCTCCTCTAAGCAAAGGAACTTAAATGCTTTTCCCACTCATATTCACATTCTCATTTTCCAAGTGCCTGCGCCGATGTTTAATTTACAGATAGACAGATTTATATATTCTGCAAGAGGAAAAGGAGAATTTCACAGCTTTGCGAGGGGATGATAAGGCCAGATTGCTGTTCCAACAATATGTTAAACACTTTTCCCACAAAAGCGCTCCGTACGGACAAGAAGTCACGTTGTTGATATTTCTCTTGTTTGTGCGAGTCCCACTGAGCTGCTTTCACCTTGTTAAGGAAAACGTCTATCCAGCAGCCCTGATTCTAATTAGGGGCCAGTGCCCCTGAGGACTAACACAGACAGAAATCAAGAGGGGAAGAGGCTGTTATGTTCCATGAGAGGGATTCACAGGTTGTTAAACAGCGACATTGTTACAACTGGTTACCATTTTAGTAAAATACTGCAAGTTCTCAGACAGCAGACTTCTGCCACCCACAAGGCCTCATCTAACCCACATTTTGATTTTTTTTTTTTTGTCAAATCAAAACCCACTTTACTTTTCCCCCAAACAGCCACAAAACCTCTCACATTTGGTACTGACTGAAAAACTGACAAAATAGCTATATCTTCTCTGAACAAACTGACCCTGTTTTCTTCATACTGCAATATTCCAGTTGCATTTACTGCAAAAGCTGAAGCTTCCTTGTGTTTGCTATTCAACAAAAAGGTGTCACTACCAGATACAGCTCAATGACTCCCACTTTTCCAGCCGGAGGAGGACGGGGGTCTGGGGCTGTGGGAGCAGGTTGCACCAAACCTGAGTTCTTCTGTTCTCAGAGGTTATGTGGTCATGTTGTTCTCTCTCACAACAGAACCAAAGGTATAAAAGAGCCCGAATAGCTGTAGATATATTTGGCCACCCTGGGGTGTTCCTGGTTAACTAGCTCTCTAGATACAGGTTATGAAAACACTTGGTAGAGAAGCCCAGCTTGTGGCCCACAGCTTCTCCTTCAGTCAAGCACCATGTTTTCTTCTTATAAAACATCTTTCAGTGATTTCTAAATCCTCTACAATCCAGGTACCCAGTGCTTAACTTTTAAGGTCCAGATGACTCAAAACTATACAAACAAAAGTAATAGGCATAATGTCATTTATAAATGTTACAAAAATGTATTTAAATACACATTGGGGTGAATGTGAGACATTATTTGTAAAGCGTTTTGAGCGTCTGATGCAGATGGAAAAGCTCTATATAAATGCAGTCCATTTAAATATACAAAATGCTCAAATTGCAATATATAAAAACAAATGGCATGAAAAGTATCAGAGGGCTGAGGCATACCTGGAGCTATTTTTTGGTACTATTTTTTGACTTTCTGACTTCATCATGAAGTCAGTTATACAACTCAATCAATGGTAAGTCACGGATCATAAGTCCTTTGTAAAATGAAAAGGATCTTATCCATGACTTAAAAATTGTTTAGTGTAGCTTTAAACATACTGAAAATTAGGGTTGATTTTTTTCACATCACAAGACCCACGGTTTGCAACAGATCATGGTTTTTATCATGTCATTCATCCGCAATGCACAAAATACCATTCTGCATTTTAAATATGTATTTTAAATACATGTGTAAGAAATACTGCCCAGTCCTGAGTACACACTTATTAAATTGTATTCTTAAATATTATGTTTGTACTTTTTTAAGCACACAGTGAAGATGTTTTCTTACATCACAAAAAATGTAATTCTGTAAAAACAATATCTGTTTTTAACAACAACAAAAAAGGACAAATTCATTTTCAATGTTTGCTCCAGGGCCCAGTCACACACACAAAAGCAGTAGTTGGATGTTGTGTGGGCCGCCAGAAGAGGAGGTACTGCTGGCCCACCACCAGAGGGCCCCCTGCCTGAAGTGCGGGCTTCAGGCACGAGAGGGCGCTGCCGCCACGGACACAGCCGGGAGTGACAGCTGTTACTCATTACTTCCTGACAGCTGTCACTCATTCTTCATCACCTCACTCCATAAAACCCAGACGTCATCTCCACCTCATCGCCGAGATATCGTACTTCATTGAAGGTAATATCCTCAGCCGTTTGTGTCTTTTGCAATATATCTGTATATTGTGAGTGTTTGCAGGAGTACCGGTTCCTTTTTCTGTGGAGGCTGAGTGAGTGCAGGGCGGCACTCTTTTCCCCTGAGGAATCACTGCGGTACTCATCACATATTGAGTGAGAGGTGGAGGTGGCATTCCCACCGTTGTTGTTGCTGGGTGTACACACACACCCACACTTGACTGTCTTTGTTCTCGCCAGCAGTACCAGATCCGACAGTCGGAGACGGTGATCACCTGGGAATTCGGGACTTGGCGGCTCCAGTATTCACCAGGTTCGGTGGTGGCGGAAATCATGTGGTTCCGGCCCTTCTCCTGACAGACGTCTTCTATCCTCGAGCCTGCCCACACGTCACCTTTGTAATTTGACTGTAATCATATTCTGAGATTGTCTGTATATTCGTTGTGCACATTTCACAACATTAAATTGTTCCTTTTTGGCTCATCTATTGACCGTTCATTTGCGCCCCCTGTTGTGGGTCCGTGTCACTACACTTTCACAACAGGATATCTCGGCCAGCGTCATGGACTGCGAGGGGCGTCACCCGACCAATGGGAGAGCAGGGAGCGCAGGCGTCTGCAGGAGGCGTGATTGGTAAGCTGCAGCACATTCTCACCGCCTTTATGGCTCGGTTGGATCAAATGACTGAGCAAAACATCCTCCTGAACCGCAGGGTGGAGGCTCTCTCCGCACAGATGGCGGCGAGCGCTCAGGGCGCTGCTGCAGCTCGTCCTCCTGTCGACCCTGTGCAGGATATAAACGTTCCAGTGGTGGTTCAACAACCCCTCCCACCATCCCCTGAAGCATACATAAGCCCTCCTGAGCCGTACGGAGGTTGTGTGGAGACATGCGCGGACTTTCTTATGCGGTGTTCGCTCGTCTTCGCACGACGTCCCGTCATGTACGCGTCAGATGCTAGTAAAATAGCTTATGTGATAGCTCTGCTTCGGAGTAAAGCACGCGCCTGGGCTACGGCGCTCTGGGAACATAACTCACAGTTGTTATCAGCATACACTGGGTTTGTGGGGGAGTTCAGAACAGTGTTTGATCACCCTAACAGAGGAGAGACTGCTTCAACTGTGCTGCTGTCAATGAGACAGGGACGCGAGAGCGCAGCCGCTTATGCAAGGCTGCGAGGTCCGGCTGGAATAACGTTGCGCTCCGCACCGCCTTCATAAACGGACTGTCGTTGGTTCTGAAGGAGCAGCTGGTAGCTAAGGAGGAACCGCGGGATTTAGATGGGCTTATCGATCTTGTTATACGGTTAGACAATCGGTTGGAGGAACGCCGTCGGGAGCGAGGCGAAGGACGTGACCGGATACGCGCCGCCCCTCTCCCTTCCGGGTTCGAAAAGGGGCCGCCCTCCCCATGCTCCACAGCCGCAGCGCTTTGTGGGGCAACAGCTCCCCCTGCTGACGTTGTTAGGGAAACGCACAGGGCCAAAATGAGGAGGCTGATCCGCGGGGAGTGTTTTCTCTGCAGCTCAAAGGAGCACATACAGAAAAACTGCCCCAAACAACCAAAACGACAACACTCGCCCTTAGAGACTGGGCTAAGGGGGGGTCAAAACATTCAAGTGAGAAACACACAGATTGCCACACGACTCCCAGTCACAATCCTGAGTGGGGATTTAACCCTTCAAGCCCCAGCACTGGTGGACACGGGGTCAGAAGGGAATCTGCTAGACAGCAGATGGGCAAGGGAGGTAGGGCTCCCTCTGGTGGTGCTTCCTTCGCCATTGCAGGTGCGGGCACTAGATGGCACCCTACTCCCTTTACTCACACACAAGACACAGCCAGTAACTCTGGTGGTGTCTGGAAACCATCGGGAGGAGATTGAGTTTTTTGTAACTCCTTCTACCTCCCGCGTGATTTTGGGCATCCCATGGATGTTGAAGCACAATCCCCGGATTGATTGGCCGTCTGGGGTGGTGGTTCAGTGGAGCGAAACCTGCCATCGGGTGTGTTTAGGATCCTCGGTTCCTCCCGGTTTACAGGCTAAGGAGGAGGTCAAAGTCCCTCCCAATCTGACGGCAGTGCCGGTTGAGTACCACGATCTTGCTGACGTCTTCAGCAAGGATCTGGCACTCACCCTTCCCTCGCACCGTCCGTACGATTGTGCCATTGATTTGGTTCCAGGCGCTGAGTTCCCGTCCAGCAGGCTGTACAACCTCTCACGACCTGAGCGCAAATCAATGGAGACCTACATCCGGGACTCATTAGCTGCCGGGCTGATCCGGAACTCCACCTCCCCGATGGGGGCAGGTTTCTTCTTTGTGGGCAAGAAAGATGGCGGACTCCGTCCATGCATTGATTACAGGGGGCTGAATGAGATTACGGTTCGCAATCGATACCCGTTGCCATTGTTGGATTCCGTGTTCACCCCCCTGCATGGAGCCAAAATCTTTACTAAGCTGGATCTTAGAAATGCGTATCACCTGGTTCAGATCCGGAAGGGAGACGAATGGAAGACGGCATTTAACACCCCGTTAGGTCACTTTGAGTACCTGGTCATGCCGTTCGGCCTCACCAACGCCCCCGCGACGTTCCAAGCCTTGGTTAACGACGTCTTGCGGGACTTCCTGCACCGATTCGTCTTCGTATATCTGGACGATATTCTCATCTTTTCTCCGGATCCTGAGACCCATGTCCAGCATGTACGTCAGGTCCTGCAGCGGTTGTTAGAGAACCGACTGTTTGTGAAGGGCGAGAAGTGCGAGTTTCACCGCATGTCTTTGTCCTTCCTGGGGTTTATCATCTCCTCTAACTCCGTCGCCCCTGATCCGGCCAAGGTTGCGGCAGTGAGAGATTGGCCCCAACCAACAAGCCGTAGGAAGCTGCAACAGTTCCTCGGCTTCGCTAATTTCTATAGGAGGTTCATTAAGGGCTACAGTCAGGTAGTTAGCCCCCTGACAGCCCTGACCTCTCCAAAAGTCCCCTTCACCTGGTCGGATCGGTGCGAAGCCGCGTTCAAGGAGTTGAAACGACGGTTCTCTACTGCGCCAGTTTTGGTGCAGCCCGACCCTAGCCGCCAGTTCATGGTTGAAGTGGACTCCTCTGACTCAGGGATAGGAGCCGTGCTGTCCCAGAGCGGAGAGACCGATAAGGTTCTTCACCCGTGTGCCTACTTTTCTCGCAGGTTGACCCCGGCTGAACGGAACTATGACGTCGGCAATCGAGAACTCCTTGCGGTGAAGGAGGCTCTTGAGGAGTGGAGACACCTGTTGGAGGGAGCGTCTGTGCTGTTCACGGTTTTCACTGACCATCGGAACCTGGAGTATATCAGGACCGCCAAGCGGCTGAACCCCAGGCAAGCCCGCTGGTCACTGTTCTTCGGGCGTTTTGACTTCCGGATCACCTATCGCCCCGGGACCAAGAACCAGAGGTCGGATGCCTTGTCCCGGGTACACGAAGAGGAGGTCAAAACTGCACTGTCGGATCCACCGGAGCCCATCCTGCCGGAGTCCACTATCGTGGCCACCCTCACCTGGGACGTGGAGAAGACCGTCCGGGAGGCCCTGGCACGGAGCCCGGACCCAGGAACAGGTCCGAAGAACCGTTTATACGTCCCACCAGAGGCCAGAGCTGCAGTCTTGGACTTCTGTCACGGTTCCAAGCTCTCCTGTCATCCAGGGGTGCGAAGGACCGTGGCAGTTGTCCGGCAGCGCTTCTGGTGGGCGTCTATGGAGGCCGACGTCCGGGAGTATATCCAGGCCTGCACCACCTGTGCCAGGGGCAAGGCAGACCATAAAAGGTCCCAAGGCCTTCTCCAGCCATTACCGGTGCCTCATCACCTCTGGTCCCACATCGGCCTGGATTTCGTCACGGGCCTCCCGCCGTCCCAGGGCAACACCACCATCTTCACGATAGTGGACCGATTCTCCAAGGCGGCCCACTTCGTGGCCCTCCCGAAGCTCCCAACAGCCCAGGAGATAGCAGACCTCCTGGTCCACCACGTCGTCCGTCTGCATGGGATACCCACCGACATCGTCTCTGACCGTGGTCCCCAGTTCTCCTCACACGTCTGGAGGAGCTTCTGCAGGGAACTGGGGGCCACCGTGAGTCTCTCGTCCGGGTACCATCCACAGACGAACGGACAGGCAGAGCGGGTCAACCAGGAACTGGAACAGACCCTCCGCTGCGTAACATCCGCGCACCCGACGGCCTGGAGTAACCATCTGGCCTGGATCGAGTATGCGCATAACAGCCAGGTGTCTTCTGCCACCAGCCTCTCCCCATTTGAGGTGTGTTTGGGGTACCAGCCCCCATTATTTCCCGTGGTGGAGGGAGAGGTCGGTGTGCCCTCGGTCCGGGCCCATCTTTGGAGGTGCCGTCGGGTGTGGCACACCGCCCGTTCTGCCTTGTTGAAAGCCCGGACGAGGGCCAAGACCCATGCAGACCGCCGGCGGTCCCCGGCCCCTGCATACCAGCCCGGGCAGGAGGTGTGGTTGTCAACGAAGGACATCCCCCTGCAAGTACAGTCTCCAAAATTGATGGACAGGTTCATCGTCCCCTTCCGTATCCTCAAAGTCCTCAGCCCTGCCGCGGTGAAGCTCCAGCTCCCAGCTTCACTGCGGATCCACCCGGTCTTCCATGTTTCCAGGATCAAACCTCACCACACCTCACCCGTCTGTGCTCCCGGTCCGGCGCCGCCGCCTGCCCGGATCATTGACGGGGAGCCGGCTTGGACAGTGCGCCGGCTCCTGGACGTCGGTCGAATGGGCCGGGAGTTCCAATATCTGGAGGACTGGGAAGGGTATGGACCCGAAGAACGCTCCTGGGTGAAGAGGAGCTTCATCCTGGATCCGGCCCTCCTGGCCGACTTCTACCGCCGACACCCCGACAAACCTGGTCGGGCGCCAGGAGGCGCCCATTGAGGGGGGGGTCCTGTTGTGTGGGCCGCCAGAAGAGGAGGTACTGCTGGCCCACCACCAGAGGGCGCCCTGCCTGAAGTGCGGGCTTCAGGCACGAGAGGGCGCTGCCGCCACGGACACAGCCGGGAGTGACAGCTGTTACTCATTACTTCCTGACAGCTGTCACTCATTCTTCATCACCTCACTCCATAAAACCCAGACGTCATCTCCACCTCATCGCCGAGATATCGTACTTCATTGAAGGTAATATCCTCAGCTGTTTGTGTCTTTTGGAATATATCTGTATATTGTGAGTGTTTGCAGGAGTACCGGTTCCTTTTTCTGTGGAGGCTGAGTGAGTGCAGGGCGGCACTCTTTTCCCCTGAGGAATCACTGCGGTACTCATCACATATTGAGTGAGAGGTGGAGGTGGCATTCCCACCGTTGTTGTTGCTGGGTGTACACACACCCACACTTGACTGCCTTTGTTCTCGCCAGCAGTACCAGATCCGACAGTCGGAGACGGTGATCACCTGGGAATTCGGGACTTGGCGGCTCCAGTATTCACCAGGTTCGGTGGTGGCGGAAATCGTGTGGTTCCGGCCCTTCTCAGGACAGACGTCTTCTATCCTCGAGCCTGCCCACACGTCACCTTTGTAATTTGACTGTAATCATATTCTGAGATTGTCTGTATATTCGTTGTGCACATTTCACAACATTAAATTGTTCCTTTTTGGCTCATCTATTGACCGTTCATTTGCGCCCCCTGTTGTGGGTCTGTGTCACTACACTTTCACAACAGTTGGAGACCGGAGCACGACAAAAAATTTACAACTTGCTATTTATTATGTTGCAACCATGAATTCCTAAAATGGAAGTGCTGAAGATGGCAACAAGATCTGTGGCCACCTGCAGTCAGGTCAGTCACACAGCAATAAAAAGACCATGAGAAGGAGTCTGACAGCGAGCTGCCTGCTGTGGGTGTCAAGTTGGCAATGACCATATTTTCTGGAGTATTAGTCACACCGAAGTATAGGCTAAGTCACACCTGTTAAGAAGTATTTATTATTAGAAATCCTCAGTAGTTTGCCCTATTGGAATCCATCAAAAATTCCATTTAGCACTTGCAATGAGTGGCGAATTTATGTCCAACCAGCTGTGATGTGTTCATACAAGCACAGAAGATCACGTCACAAGGTCTTGAATTGTTTCCCAATGTGTAGTTATTTATAGTTGAAAATTTATAATGATTTACACAATAAAATCAATTTGGCTTCATTGCTTTGAAGCCTTCTGAGGTCAAACTGATTTGGGTAAATCTAAACTAATACCTTCGACATATCACAAGACCCCTTTTTGTGAAGCACCTTTGGCTTGACTTTGCTCATTTCCAGCACTAACATGACCTTGTTTCTGCTTGTAACCCAAGATGATGGATGTCAGGAGGTAACTGCAGGGTATTCCTTCCAAACAGTCAAACCACACATCCAACCTTTTGCAAATGTTGTTGTTAGCATCTAATTTCTCCAGATCTAAGGGGCGGTCCTTTGCCGTTAATGTGAGCATGTGCTTTGTTAACCCCCAAAGCGTGAATCAGCTGCATATCGTGAATTATTTGCAAACCATGAATTGCAAAGCGTGAATACTGAAAAAACATTTCCAGAAACGTGAACGCACATCTTGCAAAATGTGAATTTCTTCATGATTTGGTGTATGTGCTTGGCTGAGGAGCCAATGGTGCAAAGCTACCATCTGTGGGATTATGACTGTGCCTCTCACTTTCATTGCACCACAGGTCACCCCTCGACTCACGCACATGTTAGACTCTTACACGTTCCCTATTAGTGGGTGAACAATCCAACGCTTGGTGAATTCTGCTTCATGATGATACGAAGAGTAGACGTAGAAGGATCAAAAAGTGACGTCACTACACTCTAAAAAAGGAACTGCTGTCTCAACGAAAAAAAATTGATGTAACAATTTGCATAGATTTTTTAAAACATATTTCAACTCAGTTATTTCAACTTTCAACAGAGTTAATGCCACAAGACTTCTGTAGTTAAAATGAAATAACTTTAGCTAATTTAAAATAGCTTAAAAAATCTATGTGTTGGGGATTTTCCCGCGTGCTGATCCCCTCCCCGTAGTTTAATATGGGGAGCAAACTCCGAAGACTCAAAGACTGACAGAAAACGGACTTCATATTCAGATGTCGTATTAAAAGATGATACCTTTACTGAACAAAGAGTTGCTACGACTGCTTGCAAACCACCGTCCCACGGCGCTCTACCTACGTCCTCCGCCTGCTCTCGACCCCGCGCCCAGATGGGTGGGCCATTGCCCTGCACGTGGATCAGTGGAGCTATATGATTGGATGAAAAGTGTTTTATTTCATGTTTATTTGCGGGTGACCTACTTGCATTGTTTATCTGAAGTGGTATGTGTAAAAGCAAAATTGTGTTCTGTCGGTGTGGCGTGATAAGCAAAGAACAGTATGTATCATGGTGTCCGTGCCCCAGAGGAGATATGAAATTATCAAACAGACCGAGGACATCGCCATGAGACATACTATCTAAGATATGCAAATTATTACATCACTTTTTCTCAATGAGACAGCGGTTAATTTTTTAGAGTGTATGAACGCTTGGCTGCCACAAGCCATATTATCCCTGTGGTAACTTTCCTGACACATCCTGCTTAAAACCCAAAAGGTATCATGAGGCTCCACTTTCACGGTCTGTATTCATACTGAAAATCAAGATCAAGCTCTTTGCCATTCTGCTCCACGGGAGGTTTCTGTCCTCCTTGAGTTTGCCTTAGGACACCTGTGTTACCGTTTGACAGGTGTACTGCCTCCCAACCTGCCACTGTTCAAGGAGTGTGCGCTGTGAGAGCCCATTGAATCCTCTCGCGGCTGGTGTCCTCCAAATTTCAGGTGACACGCATGAACATCTAAAACTGCTCGCTTGGCACTTAGAAAATGTGTAGTCATTCGCACTGTTAACACAACAGCCAGCAGACGATCACTGTCGAGCTGGATGTGAAATTTGTCTAAGTCCACTCAGGGCTCGCCTCACCAGGTGTAGTGAACCCACCCCCACAAAAAAAAAAATCATTTTTGCAAATGGGGTTTGCTATCAAAATTTGATTTGAAGTAAATGATCCATAAACTGAAATCTGTAAACTACTTAAACTTAAAGAAAATATATATCATGAATAATTTTCATATTTGGCAAGACCTGCGTTCACATTTTGTGGGATATTTTAGGATATTTTAACAGTTCGTGGATATTCGTGGATATTCATCTAGTGAATCCATCTATCACCTTATATACGTATAAAAGTGGACTAAAAGCGAAGATCCTGCAGGAGTATTTACAATGATTTGTTTTAATCTGGGGAAAATGGTGTAATTCTGTTGTATTCTGTTATGTTTGCTTTGTTTGGGAGTGGATTCTTTATAAGCCTTTTGGCTTCCACCACTCCCTTGCACATTACTTATATTGTATTTTTTTTCTCTCTCCCTCTCTCTTTTGTTGTTTTATGTATATACATTATTTTGTATGAGTTATTTTGTGCTAAATAAACAAATCAAATCAATTCATGGATTGTGTAAATTTTCATTAATAGTTTGTGGATAATTCATGATTTGCAGCAGATTCACGTTTTGGGGGTCAACAGCTTTAAAAATGTGAGTAAATTATAAAAATGAGTGAGTGTGATCTGCTTAAAGTTTTTTCCAGTTAATCAAACAAACACACAAATGTGACAGAAGCCAGCAGGAGTCGATGTACAATAGTAGTCAGTAAACCTCACTTCTCAACAGCTAATACGACTCTCTGGCTACAGGGCCCCAGCCCAGGTTTTAGCCTTCTGGTTAGAGCGTTCGCCTCCCATGCTGGAGATTGTGAGTTTGTGTCCCAAAGGGAGTGAGTCGGAGGACTCATCTCAACAACACAATGCAGACAGAGTGCAGCTGCTACACAAACAAATGAAAAAAATCCTGAACATTGTTCCAAACTAACTTGTTCATGGGGTCGGTAAGATGTAGAATTTACTTGTTGTGTATCGTGCTTTCAAGTGAGTTCCATTCCTTGATCTGTTGATATATGTTTAGAGATATCCTGTTGCCAGAGACAAAAATCGTGCTGTTGAGCACACAAATACACAGTGGCATTAGCATTTCTCATTGACTAATGAGTAAATTCTATATAATACAACCTGTCGAAGATTACTAAAATTGGACATGTATTTACTTGTTCCCTTCGTACAATGAGTATAAAATCTGTGACTGTGCAGCACTCAGAGTTCTCCAGCCCACATTTGATGTGTCTGGGTTATAACATAGCATCAGCATACTGCTTAATTGGGCTGCTTGTGCTAAGACGAGATTACAGGCTGAAAGAGCTGTTCAAACACATTACACTCATACTCTCCTCCTGTTCCTATAAAGCTAAAAGCTGCTGGAGTCAAACTCCCACTGCAGCAGACTCATGAGTCACTCGTGAAATATAGCGATTATTCTAGTCACCGCTAAAACCTGTTTCACGCCAAAATATGATAGAGAAGCAAAACATCCTCCAGTTTACAGTGCAGAGTGTTGGAGAGAGATTTCTGTCTTACATTCCGTAATTTTCTTACTTCTCTTTTGTGGTCAAAAAATATTTTTTTCCACTGGTAGACATACTATGGCTTCAGTATTAATCGCAGACAAATGTTTGTTTCATACAGATTTTCCTTGTAATTCGTAACTTTTTGTAATTATTCATTTCATTTTATGGCATATTTATGGTGTGTGTGTGTGTGTGCGTGTGTTCAGAGAGCAAAACACACAGCCACAAGGGGAAACTGGGCAAACTTATCATGATCTTGTAAGAACTCTATTCTGGAAAGTTACCGTTTTGTTCAAAGGAAATTCATCTAGCCTGGTGGGACTGTGTGAGTAGAGCATTTGTGAAATTGTAATAATGACAAAAGGACATGGCAGCGCAAGATAAACTGAAGGAAAGCAAAGTAAGTGAAAAGGGAGTGTGCGGATGCACGAGCATGCAGCAAATATTATGTTTGTTGGAACCCCCCCACCCATATATTTCAATAAATAATCATCACTATGGGTGTAACGATACACAAAAATCACGGTTCGATACCTACCTCAGTTTTGAGGTCACGATTTGGTTAATTTTCGATACCGTAAGGGAACAAAATGCAAAACCTAAATTTGCTTGTTGTTTAAACCAACAATTCATTGTAACATTATACAACCAGGAAAATAAAATAATTGCAAAGTGCTGCCCGGTAATAAGGTAAATAAAATGTTCTCAAATAAACAACAAATATGTCAATTGATGCTGTCAAATGATTTCCTGAAAGCTGCACTCCTCATGCGGTGTGAATTCACACACACAGTGTAAATATTAGGTTTTACCTGTGCATTTTAGTGCTCTGTGGCACTTTGCGCCATCAGATCAGTTAGCAGAGCGGAGTCTTCTCCCCCGCTCCTTCCCCACCGGTTCTCTGTCTTGGCGCAACAAGTCGAAAAAGTCACAGCGCCTCAATGACGTCTCATTTACCACAGCCTCCATGTGATCCTGGCTGCACACGCAATGAAATCTCAAGAAAAAGTTATAAAATTATTCAGTTCTCCGTGTGGAGCATGGGCACCGTGCGTGCGCGGTGGATGATGTGCACGTCAATATTTACATGTAACACTTCAGGAAAAAAAACAAAAACAATTACACTACGTATTTAATTAAAAGTTAAAAAATCTTTCTGTGTAAATATCTCATGTTACAACGTGGAGACCTGTGGCTTATTTATGTACAATTTCTTTTTTCTTTTTAAAATTGGCGGGTGCGGCTAATATTCAGATGCGCTCTATAGTCTCGAAATTACGGTAAACACACACAACGGGAACTCACCCGTGCATAGCCCTGTACCAAACCAAACATCCCATACCGAAACGGTTCAGTACAAATACATGTATCGTTACATCCTTAATCATCACACCTATTTAGTGCCAGTTCCATTCCGCCTTGTGCCCAACTCTTGTATTGCAAACTCTCAAAATTACATGTTTGTCGTATAACTACTCTTGACAAAACAAACAAACAAGCAAACCAAAAAAAACAAAACAAACGTGTGCATGTGTAATTAATTATTGAATAAAAAATCCCCATTGAAAACAAAAGTTATTGTGGGTCAACCAGATACTTTTACAAAACTCGGGAAAGACCAGTGCACACTGAAGATGTCACAGGTAAGACGAGGAAGTGATGAGAACCACCTTGTGAAAACTTGTCATTTTTTGCTTTATACGATGTGTTGGGGTTACAAAATGAATGAATTAATGTATCGCTGTCCAAATAATAGAGCTGACTGTATATTTTGACTTCAAAAATAATATTTTCACATTTCTTCAATCTTAATATACTATTGTGCATCAAATCAGTTGTATTGATGACTGCTGACAAAATGCACCAATTACTACCACACAAGAAACAAGCAACTCAGTGTAAAATATATAGAACAGAATTAGGCCCACTTGGGGTTTTGGAGATACAGTTAGAACTGACATTCTGAATGTTGTGCCTCGTTACATCTACAGCCACAAAGAACTGCCACCGAGGCACACCTGTGGCACATTCTGATCTCCTGAAGTTAGCCATTTACTTCAGGTGATATATTGTTATCCCCTTGGCTTGGTCCAGCCAGCGGGATCCTCAGCACTGAGCCACATCTGTGCTGGATCATGCTCTGTCAGCTGGCACTCCATCATGAGGTCTTGTTGTACAAATATGGAATAGAATAAACTAAAATGTGCCCTGTGAGAGTTCATATCTCTTCCTGGGTAATGTTATGATGGCCACCAACTGACAATGGAGGACAGTCAGCATTCTGATCTTTGACTCCATAAGATCTCAGAAAGCAAAAGGCCAGGTGCTGTCCAAACATCCAGCCACATGTGTGAGGTCTGTGCCAGATCTGGCCCAGACCAATTTTTTTATTTGGGATTTGGGATATTATGACATCGTAAGGAAAGAACATTGTAGAACTGAATAAAATGAAGGTTGCAATATTACAGAAATTGAAGGAAGACATAAAAGTAAAATGAAAAAAGGTTTGGATCACCACCAAAACTCTTTTCATTTATTATTATTATTATTAAAGCTTTATTGAACCAGATAAAAGCCCATTGAGATCGAAACCTCTTTTAGGTGATGGTCTAGTGGTTAAGTTGTTGGGCTTGAGACCAGAAGATCCTTGGATCAAATCCCTGCCTGACTGGAACATCACTAAGGGCCCTTGGGCAAGGTCCTTAATCCCCTATTGCTCCCGGTGTGTAGTGAGCTCCTTGTATGGCAGCACCCTGACATTGGGGTGAATGTGAGGCATAACTGTAAAGTGCTTTGAGCGTCTGATGCAGATGGAAAAGTGCTATATAAATGAAGTCCATTTTCCATTTTACAAGGGCAACCTCGCCAAGTAAAGCAGCAGCACGTCATAGTAGACAAAATAAAAAAAAACATCAAGATAACAATTTAAAATAAATACAATACAAGCAATTAACAAATAAAACACAATAATTTCCAACTGTATCAATATATGTTAAAAACAGTTTAAAATTTTAAAAACACAGGGACTGTTCAAAAGATTTCCATTCTCGATTTTGTAAAATACAACCCCAATTCCAATGAAGTCGGGATGTTGTGTAAAATGTAAATAAAAACAGAATACAATGATTTGCAAATCCTCTTCAACCTATATTCAACTGAATACACCACAAAGACAAGATATTTAATGTTCAAACTGATGGATGTTTTTGTTTTAGTGCAAATATTTGCTCATTTTGAAATGGATGCCTGCAACATGTTTCAAAATAGTTGGGACAGTGGCAACAAAATCCTGGGAAAGTTGATGAATGCTCAAAGAACACCTGTTTGGAACAATCCACAGGTGAACAGGTTAATTGGAAACAGGTGAATGTCATGACTGGGTATAAAAGGAGCATCCCCAAAAGGCTCAGCTGTTCACAAGCAAAGATGGGGCAAGTATCACCACTTTGTGAACAACTGCGTGAAAAAATAGTCCAACAGTTTAAGAACAATGTTTCTCAATATTCAGTTGCAAGGAATTTAGAGATTCCATCATCTACAGTCCATAATATAATCAGAAGATTCAGAGAATCTGGAGAACTTTTTTACAGGTGAGCGGCAAGGCCGAAAACCAACACTGAATGCCCATGACCTCGATCCCTCACTGCATTAAAAACCGACATCATTGAGTAAAGGATCTTACCGTGTGGGCTCAGGAACACTTCAGAAAACCATTGTCAGTTAACACAGTTCGTTGCTCCATTTACAAGTGCAAGTTAAGATAAGATAAGACTTTATTGATCTCACAGTGGAGAAATTCACGTTACTTACCATGCAAAGTGAAAGCCATACATCAATAACATCCAGAAACGCCGGCGCCTTCTCCGGGCCCGAGCTCATTTGAAATGGACAGATGCAAAGTTGAAAAGTGTGCTGTGGTCTGATGAGTCCACATTTCAAATTGTTTTTGGAAATTATGGATGTCGTGTCTTCCGGACAAAAGAGGAAAAAGCCCATCCAGATTGTTACCAGCACAAAGTTCAAAAGCCAGCATCTGTGATGGTATGGGGATGTGTTAGTGCCCATGGCATGGGCAACTTACACATCTCTGATGGCACCATCAATGCTGAAAGGTACAACCAGGTTTTGGAGCAACACATGCTGCCATCCAAGCAACGTATTTTTCAGGGACGTCCCTGCTTATTTCATCAAGACAATGCCAAGCCACATTCTGCATGTGTTACAACAGTGTGGCTTTGTAGTAAAAGAGTGCGGGTACTAGACTGACCTGCTTGCAGTCCAGACCTGCCACCCATTGAAAATGTGTGGCACATTATGAGCACAAAGTACGACAATGGAGACCCCGGACTGTTGAACAAGTGAAGTCATACATCAAGCAAGAATGGGAAAGAATTCCACCTACAGAGCTTCAACTTAGTGTCCTCGGTTCCCAAATGCTTATTGAGTGTTATTAGAAGGAAAGGTGATGTAACACAGTGGTAAACATACCACTATCCCAGCTTTTTTGAAATGTGTTGCAGGCATCCATTTCAAAATGAGAAAAACATGACTTATTTCTATAAAAGAAGCCTAGCTTCACCCTTAACTTGGAGATTAAGTGTTTAAAATGAACTTTAAAATCAAAGCTCTGTATCAATAATTAGTCCCAGATACTTGTAACTGGTCACAAGCTCAAGAGTTTTACCTCAAGCAGGTATTAATTGTATATTCTCAGAGGAAAGAGGTGACTTTGAAAAAAAGCATTATTTTACATTTTTCAGCATTTAAGAACAGTTTGAATTTTTCCAGACAGCTCTCCACCACATCAAAGGCAGACTGCAATAATTCAAATGCTTGTGTAATTGTGTCTGAACAACAATAAATTACAGTGTCATCTGCATAAAGATGATATAAGTTATTTGATAGGTTAGCATACAGATCAGTAATATAAATCAGCCCAGTCTCACTTTTTTTGTGCTCCTGTCACGAAATGAGGGGGGAGTGACGGGGTTATTTTTGTCATGAAAATGAGGCGCTTTTCGTTACAATATCAAAAACCAATAGATTAATGTATATTTCGTGCTCCTGAATCACGACATGCCATGAGACAGGGTTGTATAAATTGTGAACGAAATAGGTCCTAAAACTGAACCTTAAGGAACACCTTTTGTGACCTCAAGGAAAGTGGAACTAATACTAGCCATCTGAATGTACTGTGTCCCACTTGCCAAGTAGTCTGCAAACCAAGAGATGGCATGTGTGGAGATACCATTTTTGTAGAGTGTTTCTAACATTAGACTATGATCCATAGTATCAAAAGCCTTAGGAAGATCAAGAAACATCCATCTTCTACCGCTTAGTCCAACTAAGGGTCGCGGGGGGCTGGAGCCTATCCCAGCAGTCATAGGGCGTGAGGCGTGGTACACCCAGGACAGGACGCCAGTCTGTCGCAGGGCCACAAACAGACAAACAAACACAGACACACCCACATGCACACCTAAGGACAAATTTTAAAGATTCCAATCCACCTAACCCGCATGTCTTTGGATGTGGGAGGAAACCGGAGCACCCGGAGAAAACCCACGTAAACACGGGGAGAACATGCAAACTCCACACACAAAGGCCACTGGAATTGAACCCACGACCTTCTCGCTGTGAGGCAACAGCGCTAACCACTAAGCCACCGTGCCGCCCAGATCAAGAAACAGAGTGACACAAAACTTTTTAGAATCCATTGCCTCAAACACATCATTTAAAACTTTTAAAACAGCAGTGACAGTGTTATGCTGCTTCCTAAAACCAGACTGACGAGGGTTTAGAATATTGTTTGAGTCTAAAAATTCCTTCAGTAATTTAGCCAAAATGCATAATTTTGAGATTACTATGTAATTATTCACGTTTGAAGGTTTGTCTCCTTTTAGCAGTGGGAGGACAATAGCAGATTTCCAAAATTTAGCCAAAATTTAGGGAGTTTGTTTGCGCTTAGGCTCAAACTAAAAATACAAGTTACAACCTCAGCAATCAAATCAGCAGCCAACTTGGTAAAAAAAAAAAAAAGATCCAAACCATCAGGACCAGCTGATTCTTTTGGAATCCAACATATTCCAGCCCAGTCTCACGTTTTTTTTTTCGCGCTCCCATCACTAAATGAGTCAAATTTTCATGACGGGTTTTTTTTAACTCACTATTACTAATCCTACTCCTACCCCCAACCCTAACCTTAACCATAACCTAATGCTACTCCTTCCCCCAACCCTAACCATAACCACCCCAGACCCCCCCCCCCCCGCTTCATTTTTAATTTCGTGCAGCCATCACGGAATGAATTAGAATGAATTCATGCTGCTGTGACGAAAATGAGGCGCTTTTTGTCACAATATCATCAATATCATGAACCAATAGATTAATGTATATTTTGTGCTGCTGAATCACAACTTGCCGTGAGACTGGGTTGCATATTCAACATCACACAGACCTCAGACGCACACACAGATTTAACATAAAATAAACAATCAACAGAACGACCGCTCACAACAACAGAATCACTATTTAAAACAGTTTTTTAAAAAATGCCCTGCTTTAATAAAATGTTCACTAAAGTACGAGGTCTGTTAGAAAATTATCGGACCTTTTTATTTTTTGCAATAACCTTATGGATTTGAATCACGTCTGATTGCATCAGCCAAGCTTGAACCCTTGTGCGCATGCGTGAGTTTTTTCACGCCTGTTGGTTGCGTCATTCACCTGTGAGCAGGCTTTGAGTGAGCACTGGTCCTCCCCCCTCATCAGATTTTCATTGTGAGGAAAATGTCTGAACGGCTGGAGCAGCGCTGCAGCAAATTTTTCCAGAAACTGTGAGAGACAGCCAGGTGGACACCATTTGGAAAATTCAGATGGCTTTCAGGGACGATTTTATGGGCATCACACAGATTAAAGAGTCGTACAGCCGGTTTAAAGACGGCGCACAATGGCGGAGGGCGCGCCGCGCTCCGAGCGGCCATCGGCAGGCTGAAACAACCAGATCATTTCCAAACTGAATGCTGTGTTGATCCGGGACGTCGTCTGACTACCAGAGAAATGGCAGAAAAGGTGGACATAGCACTTTCCCGGCACATTCCACTGTTAAAGGAGATTTTGTCATGAAAACAGGAGCGGAGGAATTCGCCACGGAGCCACTAATGGCGCGGAACGAAAGCACCTCCGTGTCTCACAGGACATGTTGTGACATGTTCAGCTCTTCGACAATTTCTCGGATACTCACTCGACTGAAAAGCCACCCAAAGCCGTCTGAATCTTCCGAATGGTGGAAGAGCTGGGCATGTCCCGTGAGACTTCCAACACGGAGGTGCTTTTTGTTCTGCGCCATTAGCGGCTCTGTCCTGACACGCCTTTCATTACAAAATCTCCTGTAACAGTGTAATGTGCCGATAAAGTGCTATGTCCACCTCTCTTGCCATTTCTCTGGTAGTCAGACGACGTCCCGGATCAACACAGCCTTCACTTTGGAAATGATCTGGTCGTTTCAGCCTGTCGATGGCCGTTTGGAGCGCGGCACGCCCTCAGCCACTGTAGGCCGTCTTTAATCCGGTTGTAATGCTCCTTAATCTGTGTGATGCCCATAAGATCTTCACTGAAAGCCATCTGAAGTTTCCAAATGGTTTCCACCTGGCTGTCTCTCACAGTTTCTGAAAAAAGTTTGATGCAGCAAAGCGGCAGTCGCTCGGCCATTTTCCTGACAATAAAAATCCGCCGAGGAGGCTGGACCACTCCTCCCACAAAGTGTGCTCACAGGCGAATGACGCAACCGACAGGCATGAAAAAACTCACACATGCGCACGAAGGTTCAAGCTTGGCTGATGCAATCACACATGATTCAAATCCATAAGTTATTGGAAAAAATAAAAAGATCCGATACTTTTCTAACAGACCTCGTAATTTCACATGGCACATTTATCAGTCAGATTTGCCGGGGACTATGCCTCCCAGGGTCAACTGTCAATTTCAATTTCATTTCAATTTATTTTCATTTATATAGCACCAAATCACAACAAAGTTCCTCAAGGCGCTTCACAGAAGGTCTAACCTTACCAACCCCTAGAGCAAGCACAGGGGCAACAGTGGTAAGGAAAAACTCACTCTGATGATTTGAAGAAGAAACTTCAAGCAAAGCAGACCAGACTCAAAGGGGCGACCCTCTGCCTGGGCCATGATAGCAACACAATTGACAAAACAATTTACAAAACCAATATATAGGAAATTTTGCCAGTGCACAGGAGGGGATGGTTGCAGAAGTAGACACCACACCCATCTCTGGATGGAGCTGCACCTCAAACAGAGAAAAAACAGAATTAGGCATCGGAAAGACAACAAATACAGTATAATTTATCAGCATTACGCAACAAGAAAAGCAGAAGAAATACTAAGGTGATTGCTGGCCACCTTAGTATTTCTAAGTGGCCAACCCTAAGGTGGTCTCAGCCCTAAGGTTCACTAAAAGACCCAGACTTTAGATTAAGTTGAGGCTGTGGCCCGCTCTGTTTCCTAATAAAATGAATTTAAAAGGGTAAAAAGCATAGTAACATACTATGCCAATAGGCTTGCCATGCGAAAGGGAATATAAGTGCGTCTTAATTCTGGACTTGAAAGTCTCTACAGAATCTGACTGTTTTATTGATGCAGGAAGATCATTCCACAGACCAGGTGTACGATAAGAGAAAGTAGTCCTGCACCCTGACAACGCAGAGCCCGGGCCGGTACATAGGGTTTAATTAGGTCAGCTAAGTAGGGAGGTGCCAGTCTGTGAACAATTTTATAGGTTAGCAGCAGAACCTTAAAATCTGATCTCACAGGGACTGGAAGCCAGTGAAGAGATGCCAAAATGGGTGTAATGTGGTCAAACTTTCTACTTCATGTCAAAAGTCTGGCAGCAGCATTTTGAACCAATTGGAGACCCCTAATGCTGGACTGCGGTAAACCAGAAATAGAACATTGCAGTAGTCCAATCTGGAAGAGACAAACGCGTGAATCAGGGTCTCAGCATCAGCCATAGACAGGATGGGACGAGTCTTCGCTGTATTTCTCAGGTTGGAAGAAAGCAGTCTTCATAATATCTCTAATGTGGAGGTCAAAGGACAACATAGGTTCATCAAGGTTCATCACTTTGTCAGTGTGATGTATGACACACGAGCCTGGCTAAGCGTTAGCTGGTCAAATTGATGCCAGTGTCTCACTGGACCAAGAACCATCATTTCAGTCTTATAGTTTAGTTTAAATGCAGGAAATTGCTATAAATCCAGCTTTTCACTATTGCAAGGCAATCTTCTAAGGATTTTATGTGGATGAGATTACCAGCAGTTATCGGCATGTACACCTGAGTATCATCAGCATAGCAATGAAAGGTAATCACAAACCGCCGCAATATGTGCCCAAGAGGTGCTATATAAAGGGAGAAAAGCAGGGGGCCTAAGACGGACTGAGATCTAACAGCACCAGAACCGTAGTGGTGTCCGAATCCATTGCAAGCAGAAGATCATTCACCACTTTAGTGAGAGCCGTCTCTGTGGAATGATCTTTTCTAAAAGTGGAGTGCAGTGGCTCAAAAAGATTATTCTCAGTAAGGTGGTCCACGAGTTGCTGTGAAACTACCTTTTCCAGAATTTTAGAGCAAAATGATAGATTTGATATCGGCCTATAGTTTTTCACTACACTAGGGTCAAGATTAGATTTCTTAAGTAATAGTCTAATCACTGCAGATTTGAAACATTTAGGAACAGATCCAGAGGTTAAGGAAAGATGAATAATTTCCAGCACAGTTGGCCGAAGAATGGACCACATGTCCTTAAACAGCTTTATTGCTATTGGATCAAATAAGCAGGTAGTGCTTTTCGTAGAGATTACGAGTTTCGTCAGCAAGCCTAGTGAGATAGTATCAATTTATGCAACTCTATGTAATACCTCAGTAATGGCAACCACCTCAATAGCAGGGTGTAGTGGCTGGGTTAAGGCATGCTGGGATATGTTTAACCTAATGTCATCTATTTTCTTCTCGAAGTAATCAAGAAATCTTGTGCTGTAAAAGAAAAGCGACTCACTGGTGGGTTTCCATGAATAAGTGTTGCCGCCATGTGGAACAAGAACTTTGATTTATGCTTGTTTTTGTTGATCAAATCAGAGTCATAGGCCCGCTCAGTAGCTAGTAGTGCATGCTTATAGTCTAAGACAGCAACATGCCACGCGAGGTGGAATACTTCTAATTTTGAACGACGCCATTTCCATTGTAGGCCTCTAGCCTTATGCTTGAGGTCACACAAGTAATCACTGAACCAAGATGACTGTGTTTTTTTGGGGGGGGGGGGGGGGGGCATGCTTTTAATATAAGTGGCGCAATCATGTCGAGTGCAGTTTTGAGCGCTGAGTTTAACTATCCAAAGACTGTCTACTGATTGGGCATGTTTGAAACAAGGTTCGGTCAGATCGGCACACAGAAATGATCACACAGACTGCATTTTGCTAGAACAAAAAGGCGTATATTTATTCCCCGCAAAAGCAGTTACATCAAACACAAGTGGTTGCAGCGCATAAAATATCTCTTTCTCTCTTACCGTGACGCCTTTAAGGTGGAGAGCCAACACCTTCGGCAGAGTGCGCCTGTCAACCGGCTGGGCGTTCGTACGTAAACCCGCAGCAGACTCTTAAAGTTCTACTGGTCCTGATTGCATTTTTCCTAAGGACACAGCCTGCTGTATGGCTTCCTTTGCCATATCAAATGAGCATTGTTGTTCCTCCCCCCTACAAAAGAAGAAATGCCAAAAAACAAGATGCACAAAAGTCCCAAGTAGTGATAATGCAGAAAAAAGGTGCAATTTTTTTTTCATCTTCAAGAGGCTTTTTTTTAAACAGGTGCAACTTATACACCAGAAAATACAGTACTAGTAACAATAAATTCCCACTTTCCACATATAACATTTCTGCAACTAATTCATTGTAAATCAAGACTCAAGACAGCAGGTGTGTTTAACATTCCTGAACATGACAGACGTGTCAAATGAGTGCACACAAATCCATCATCATCTCTAAAATACCTCCCAATGGAGCTTTCTCTTTAACCTCCACCCGTTTTAACATCTCACATAAAACCGGTGGAGTCGCGGTGGGAATTGCTCCAGTCCACGACCCAGGGCGTCCCCCACGTCGCCGTAGAAGCTGGCCTATTTCTTTAGAAGTGATCCCATCCCACCCAGGGACCACTTCTTCCTGTTGAGATGCCTCCTTGGCATCCTTCTTTCCCAATCTAAAGCAAGACTCCTGCTGAGATGCCACCTCTGCATCTCTCTTTCCCAATCTAAAGCAAGACATTTCTGTGTGTAGTCTGAGCGTAACCGTATCCTGCCGACAACGCCAAAAATGTTTTGAAACAAGGTTCGGTCAGATCGGCACACAGAAATGATCACACAGACTGCATTTTGCTAGAACAAACAGGCGTATATTTATTCCCCACAAAAGCAGTTACGTACGAACGCCCAGCCGGTTGACAGGCGCACTCTGCCGAAGGTGTTGGCTCTCCACCTTAAAGGCGTCACGGTAAGAGAGAAAATGCGCTGCAACCACTTGTGTTTGATGTAACTGCTTTTGTGGGGAATAAATATACGCCTGTTTGTTCTAGCAAAATGCAGTCTGTGTGATCATTTCTGTGTGCCGATCTAACCGAACCTTGTTTCAAAACAGGGCATATTCCAAATGTGAAGCTAAGATATAAGGCAGTCTAGCTTCGAGTTCAGTCATAGTTGAGGAGTTGATTCATCGCCGCAATGATAAATAAGGTTGCTGTTCCACTAAACACAGCAGCGAAACTGTAAACTTAATAAGCGCACTGATGCAAGAGTCATGATGTCAATATTTGTGACAGCAATACCACGTGTGAGAACCAAGTCCTGGGTATTTCCAGTAATGCTAATCCTGAATGCATTGCTGGAATCCTAATGCATCCACAATTTCCATAAATGATTTGCAGAGGGGATCAGAAGGCTTATTTATATGAATGTAATCACCACTGATACTCAACAATAATCAGAATGTTATCTCCATTATTCGAAAAGTTAGAGATGAACTCACCAAATACATCTAAGAATTCAGAGTATGGGCCAGGGGCCCTATATACAGAAGCATCGTGGGCAGAGCAGAGAATCAGATGTTCAAAGGAGTTATATTTGTGACCCCCAACAGCTAATAAACTAAACTTACATTTAGAAATAAGAGTAACACCCCCGCCTTGCTTCGCATCACGAGGAACGCGACTAATTGTGTACACCAGTGGGCAGGCCTCATTTACACGACGGCTAAGACGAAGCTTTACTAAATTATAAATAACCTTTGAATGATATGAGATAGAAACCTACTTTTTTTTTTTTTTTGCTGAAAAGTTAACTCCACGGACTTTCGAGCCAGCCATCGGCCATCTTTGTACTCCTCATAGAAGCTGTGTAATGACGTGCGCAATGTGAGTGTCCAATCGGAATTGGTTCACTGTCACATGGTTTTCCGAAATCCAATCGTAGGGCAGATTTACCTCACGTGAAAAGCCAAAGATCATTTTCAGGAGTGATGTGTTACTAGTTGGCCCGTTTGAATAGCCCCCTGGGTGCTCCAATGAGTACATACTATTAGTACATACTCAGTGTGCCCTGCGCCATTACGCACAGCGATCAGTGAAAGCAGGAGCAGACGGAGAGCCTGTGATGACAATCTCACATGCTCAAACAAAGAGCGTGTAACTATCAGGATTGCTCCACTAGTTTGCATGTAAATGTTACTGGATAACTCTGTTGCTTTCAGTGCATAAAGCACTGTTTACCATACCAACATACCCGGCTGTTGACCAAGGCAGGGATGTACATCTGGAGCTGGTCCCCGGGCGCCTAATGGCGACTTCTGCTCCTACTGGCAATTAGGATGGGTTAAATGCAGTAGACATATTTCATTGTGCAGGGAACATGTTCTTCTGTGCATATGACAATAAAATTCCTTTGAATCCTTGAATCAATGGACAACAAAACGCATAGACCATTTTGTATATTTGTTCAAAATGTGCATTTGTGTTTGTTGTTTGAACCTTTTTGTTGTACAGACTTTCACACAAGACCTCAAATTACCTTGATAAAGTGTCAAAACAGTTGTTTATTATAGTTTGCTGTGTGTTTTGAATAAATGTGTGTGGAAAATGATTTTTCGCTTTATTTTTTCCTTACCTATATTTGATTGTAAACCTTTATTATACTTATAAAACACAACAAAAACATGTATATTCTGAAAGCACAGGTTGTCCTGAAAAAAAGAGACATAAAACTTGATTGTGGGATGCAGGGAGAGCTGTTAACAGCAATAATAAAACATTTATGCCAGGCGAGTGAACTGTCCAAAAAATGCCCTTGGACCCCAGAGGTTTAAGCCAGGTTTCACATAACCAAATCATATCTAAGAGATGATCCATAATTATATCACAAATCAACAGTGATCTTATGTTCATGAGACCCAGGCTAAGGACCTCAGTGAGGTTGACAGTTGGACTGTCTAGATTTAGGGGTGGTTCCAGAGTAGCTGATATAAGATGACTTGAAGTAGGCTTATGTTTGAGACATTCCGCGCGGGTTGTAGGTAGCAGACACAAAATATTTGCTATTGCTGGAACAGCCAACATCCTCAATTTCAACGTCATCCAATGTAGTAATGGGTATTAAGTTTGCAAAGCATATCCCTCTATGATTTTTATGGACATGTCTGCAGAAACAGGCCACAGTCTCAACTTGACGAATTTCCCTCCCTGGCACATAAACTGCACCATTACCATAGTGGATTTTCTGCAAGAATTTCCCCGCTAAGCTAATGGATTCCACACCCACATTTGTCATAAGCCTTGCAGAGTCTTTCATCACCTGCTCCATGGCCTGCTGTAAAATCCTAATGTTACCCTCCCTGTCAAGCTCTATGTTCGCAGAAAGATTGTGGCGCCTTCCCCAGTGGGGTGAAGGCTGTCCGGCATCAGCAAACCACGGCAGCCCCAGAACTGCAGGCCAAAATACCAGTTATCAATAAATCTAAAGCCTTGCTGTCTACAAAATTGTGTCGGCCACCTATTTAACGATATCAGTCTGCTAAACACCTCATCATTATCCTGGGAGGGGAGGGGACCAGAGACTATTAATTGATGCCGACACATCTTTCTGGCAAGGTCACAAGTCCTCTCTATGTCCATTTTTGTGACCTCAGAGTGCTTCATTCTGACATCATTAGCGCAGATGTGAAAAACAATGTGACTGTATCTAGTGTCATATTCCTTTGTCTGTCTACCCTTCTGCAGCGTCAGTACCCTAAGATAGGAGGCAATGTTGGGAGCTCTGGCCTCAGGAATACATTTAACATCAGCCGGCATCTGTAACCTGACTTTGCAGGTGATAGAATCCCCTATCACTAAAGCCCGGCGTTTCGGCCTGCAGATAGGAGTGGAAGTCACGCATGGGCTCAAAGAACTCACAACAGGCATATCCAAGGGAGGAAACCGGTTCACAATTTGCAGTGGTGAGCGTGATCAGGGTACCGCAACTGGGCACCAAGCCCTACGTGACTTCCTCCGCCTAACCACAGTCCGAAAGCCGTCATCCACAGCAGGCATTTCTAGGCTGATGCTAATGGGCACACTAGCCAGCCCAACACTAACCTCATCTGGAGTGCCTGTAATATCTAAATCCACTGAGCTAGGAAGCTGTTCTAGCTCTAAGTGAGCCACCCTCTCTGCCAGCATCATGCAAGATTAATGTAAAGTTTAAAGCAGTGTAGTTTGTGCACCAGAAAATTCAAGAGTGCAGCCAAGCTAGCACGAGGTAACTGCTAAGAAAATGCTAATCTAACCACTCCTAAGATCCACACAGGAATAGAATAATGAGCTATAATTCACAGCAGTTACACTGAAAAACTAACAGAACTATTAGACTGGTAGTAACAGTAATAAAAGAAACCATTAAAAAAAAGCTATATTCTTTATCTGTGCATGAGTGGCAAGCCATGCATAAAGGCACCTTGACACTTGCTCGAAATTAATTCCTGCAATGCCTTGTAATTCGTCATGTCAATGTGACCCGCTTTGTCCCGCTGGATGCCATGTTATATAAAATAATTATTTCGTAGTGGATGATGTATTTGCTCTCAGAACTTGGCTGATGAAACCATCTCTCATCACTCCCGAAATCACAGATCAAATTCATGCAAGTGTCAAAGTACCTTAAGTACCACCAGGACAGCATAACTGCAGGGATCATTTGCTCCCCCCAAGTTGGATTGGGCTTCTTTTATTGTGGAGAATAAAAAACAAAACTCTCAGGCCTTGTACTGATTATTGTGGCCTAAATTATATTACTGGTTAAAATGATGCACTTTGATATCTTCTGCTTTTGATTTCCTGCAGGGTGCCTGTATCTGTACTAAACTGGACATGAGAATTGCCTACCATCTCATCAGCATCAGGGAAGGCAAAGAATCTAAGACTGCCTTTCACACCCCTAGTGGCCACTATGAGAACTTAGCGATGCCTTTTCGTCTTTGCAATGTCCCAGCGTTCATCCAGGCCATGGTACATGACACTTTATGTGACATGTACAAGATTATCTTTGCATAGTGAGACAACATTTTGATCTTCCCTAAAGAAAGGAGAACATACAGTATGAATAGTTTTCATGTAAGAAAAGCATTACAAAGACTGTTGTAAAATATGCTGTACGCAAAGCTGAGAAGTGTTTATTTCACCAATCTACTAATGACATAGATAGATTCCCTTAAATGGCCCAATTTAATCCACTCGACAAACTCCTATCTGCTAAAGAAATGGCCAAACATATGGTACAGCACTCCTGTCAGACACTGTCTTGGGCCATGGGTCACAATTTGTGTCCCCAGTTCTGGCAGAAGTTCTGCAGACTGATCGGAGCAACCGAGAGTCAGGTTACCATCCACAATTCAGAGTACATCAGCTAGGATAAATAAGCCCATAACTCTCTTCCAGTGTCCACCACCGGCATGTCTCGGTTCTGTTGCACATACGGGTATCCGCCACCTCTCTTTTCTGAACAGAAACAAGAGACGGTGATTCCCTCCCTGTCAGCCTATGCCTAATACTGTCACCTCATGTGGAGGAAGGCATGAGCTTAATGAGGAGCCTGTCTTATAAGGAGGAGCCAGGGAGCATTGCCAGTTGGCTCCCTGGCTCCTCCTTATAAGACGGGCCAGTGCCTGATACAGAGGAGCCAACTGAAGAAAACTGGCACCCTGGTTATTTGGTCCTTTCCCAATTGCAAAAGTTCTGACGTAACGTGTTCCGCCTCTCCTTACTTGGACCTCTACATTTTCATCTCACTTTTCACATCTTCCATGTGAAGCCAGTGGCATCTAGCCCTTGTACCCTGTTGTCTCATCTCCTCCACCCGTGAGGGTCTGAAAGTCTTCTTGCGGTCCATCAGGTGGGTCAGGACTGTCAGTTCCTGGTGGACTAGGAGGGCTATGGTCCTGTGGATTGGTCGTGAGAACCAGCTTTCATCATGTTTCCATGTTCTTTGTTTACATTTCACTTTCCACCGCTCCTTCTCCCTGTGCACCTGTTCTTGTTGTAATCTCTCTATCCCTCTGTCTCTCCATGCCCTGTCTTTGTGCTTCTGTCATTAATTGCTTGGCATTCTTTTTAAGCCCTAGCTCTCTGCTCTAGCTAGCTTGCATTCTGTTTATTCCTTGTGTTCTCTCTGTGTATGAACTCGCTGCCACTTTTGATCTTGGAGTTTTTCTGCTACACCGGACTTGTTTGCATAGTCAGAGTGATCTTTGTTATTTACCTGTGCTCTATTATCAGATTAACCTTGCTGTTCCCCTCTGACAGACTGTCACCTGTTGGAGTGTTTTCCTGTGTACCAACCTTGGCTGACATCAACAACGCTGAGTCTGACTCCTGTTTGCAAGTGGAACTGATTACTGAGAATTGTGATTGTGGCAGCCTTTATGTTGTATCTGACTTAATTTATTAATTATAAACAGTGATTTCTCCAAAAACTTTTGTCTCTCTCTGCACTGGGGTACCAGCCTGATTTGTCATAGCTTGGCTGATGGACTAGTGTATTGTTACTGAAAATGTTACCCTTCCTAATTAAGACTTCCTACAGCCTTCAAAATAAAACAACCACCACTATGTCAACTTAAAATGTTCTCTCATTCAGGATTAAAATAAAGTACTTTGTGTACCAATGTGGGCTATTCAAAGTGGAACTGAGCAGCACTTACCTGTATTTTTAGAAGGCTGTTTCTCCTTTTTGTGCTGTTGTTGAGTTTAAATAATGAATCATTTAAGATAGGACAGGCTGTTTTGGGTCTTTCAACTTGCTACTTTTGCTTGTAACCTTTTTTTTAAACACTGCCACACCGCATCATTTACCCTCCTCACATTGGGCTGTCACACTTGCAGATTCCAACTTGTTGTCTGAGGTCTCTGAGACTTCATGGACTGCATGGGGACTGGGAAATTTCGTAAAAGGGAAGCTGTTAGTGCATACATCATATGTTTCGACCATTCCCAACAGTTGTCTTTTTCAAAGTGCAAACCTGTCTGCTCAGATCTTTTGTGTACAGACATGTGGACTGGAGATGCTACAGAAGGAAAGTGACTCTTACTTAAAGCAGCGACTGAAGAATGGATTTGAAAAACAGTCACATTCAGATGGAGCACTTCCTTCCCCCCATGCCCTTTTACTGGTTGGTGGATAACTCATAATTTTCATTATCTTGAAAACGTCTTCCTCTTGTGGTTAATTAGACCCCATCTTGATAAGTGGATGACTGTTATGTCCTCTCTAATTTATGAAATGGAAGATTAAATTATTTCAAGCTTCAAGTCCTGGTGATCACTCCATGACAAGCCTGTCAACCCTCTGATGGAGTCATACAATCCGAGGCCCCAGCCGTAATGGAAATGCCTGATTAATATATTATTCTAATCTTTAATGGGAGCGTGGACAAACTGTTGAAAAACAAAACAGAGTGAAGCAAGCAGTTGGCAGTGGCTGTGTGGACATTTTAGTATTTGTGCATTCAAGCTGAAGATTGCAGGAAATAAGGAGAAGTTGCTAATGCCACTGAAGGACAACCTCAGATGGAGCTCCTATAATAATCATTGTGAGGATGGCAGGGTTCCAAACCTTGGAAAATAAACAAAGTGTGTTTGATCCACCCACTTCTCTTTAATGAAGAGCAGGAGGCTAATTCAGTGTGCAGATTTAACTCCATTATGACGGTGAGGGGAGCCGTCGTCTGAATGCACAGTGAAAAGGAAGCCGTGACTGGATGTAGGCTGCCTCACCTTCTTTTATACCCTCAGCCTTCTAAAACTGCCTGTTCTCTATATGCAAGGCAAGGTTTTTAATATGTTCCATAATAGAATTCATCTCGAGCATCTCTTGCCATTAAGTGTTCTGCATTTGTCATAGCCTGAACAGCGAGTGGGATGGATTTCATTAGGTGATCTGGGGTAAGAGGGAAGAACAGAAAGCCCTCTCCTCCTCCTCCTCTTTTCTAGTCTCCATTTCTAACACTGATTTCATGCATCATTCTCATTCTTTTTTCTCTGACCTCTACATTACTGATGTAATATATGTGACTTATGGCTTGGCGGTTAAGGTCACTGTACTTGCAGCAAATGTATGAAACTCTGAGGTTCATCATTTTTGCTTCCTCTTGGTCATTTGCCCATATATTATTACCTCATCTGCACCATCTGCCCCTTCAGGGGGCAACACCGGGTGTTAGTGTACCTCTCACTGCATCTTAAAAGGATTAACTGTGGGTGGGAGCTGATGGATGGTAATGGCTGATCTTAGTGCAACATGGTGGAGTGCATCTGAGTGGGTGTAGGCTTCTTTCTACTCAAAATAAATTGAAATCTAAGAGAGATTTCGTGGAACTCCACAGGTGAGGAAGAGCGTGTACCAAGCTGATCAGGGTTTATCATACTTTGAGTTTTGTAAGTGATGTGAAATGATGAAGTGAGCCAAAAGTAGTGGCAGCAATAAGCTGGAAGTCTTGGTGAGAGAGCAGAGAGAATTCAGAAGGAGAAAGGGGGAAGGGGGATGGGTAACTTTAAGGGTGGGGGGGTGGGGGGCTACAGCACCAGCATCCCTAAGTCGGCCCCAGGGGGATTCCCTCTCAGATAAATGGTAGGCTCTCATTGAGAATGTGACTTAACGCCCAGGAAATGATCATGTTTAATTTAACAAGCAGATGGCAGAAGGGGACTGAAGGGGAAAATAACGGAGCTTCAGACACTGGAGCAGCAACAAGCCTGCCTGGAGGTTTCTCACAGCCTACAGCTCTACTAAAACTGAGACCAAGTCCTGCATGACAGGATTCTCCTGTGCCATGTAAACATGGAGTAAGGAAAAAAAGAAAAAAAACGAAAATATGACAAAAACAACCTTGTGCAAACACTGTGTATAATGTTCTATCCCTGACAGCTGAGAATCAGCACAAGCAGATAATGGGCTCTATTGTGCAGCCAGTGCAAGTGTCACTGCTACTTTCCACCAGAAGCAGTTGCCATTTTTATTTCCAGCACCCATGTCCTCTAAATAACAACATAACTTGCACTCATGTGGATGTGACAGTCTAAAAATGAGGTGTGGTCGGGTGCATTGTGATGGTGCCAGAGACCACCAACAACCAGGTCTTAAAAAAATGTTAATCAGATGCACTTTTATAACCTAGCTGGCAGTGCATTTACACTCTGCTTGTCCGCACATCGTCGCAAGTCACCTGCAGTGTTTTTTTTATATGACTGCATATTATGGCCACTGTAGGCAAGGTATGCATAAAATACATGACCAAAATGAATTGAAAACAACCATTAAATGAAATAACAAAAATAAACACTCATGACAAAAAGAAAAAAAAAAGTCTCATCTTACTGTAGGCTTCACCTTAGGGAGCCTTGGTGGATGCTGTCCACTATGCGCTCAGACATGTTGGTTCTCAACCATTAACATGGAAGAAATCCTTTCCCTTGCATTCAATCCCTTAATACCACAGGATTGTGCAGTTGGTGCAGTACAATTTGAAGAGAAGTACAGACGCCTGAGTATAGCTGTCTTCAGGCATACGTGTACTCCACTATTGTGTGCATATACAGTATGCTGCTTTATGACATGGAGACATTGCCATCGAAATTTAAAATTGGTTGGACTTTGCACACCACATTGACCATTGCATGCTCAGCCAATGAGTATAGAGTAGGGCTGTGACAATGACCACAATGAGTGAGAAACTAATATAGCACATTTACAAAGATGAGCAAACTGTGTGATAAGTGGCTGCAGTTTGGGAACAGTCAGAGACAAGACTTGCTGTTATTTTGTGTGTACTATTATTATTACTATTATGTCAAATAAATAAGTAAATCACTAAAATAAAATAACAATAATAATAATAAAAAACACCCTATCTTGCAATGTGAAAGAAGGTGAAAAAATATTGCCCCCTAATGGCCCGGTCACACGGCATATGACAATTCCTGAACAAAGAGAAAAAAGTAAAAAGAAAAAGGTGGTTGAGAAAAGGTGGATGAATGAGCTTTTGATTTTTCCCATCACTGACTAGCCTGCAAATCAAGAGTGCAAAAGGAATGAAAGAGGAACAAAATGAAATCAAAGCTAACGTTGAGCTCCATGCTTTAAACAAAACGCACCTGGAGCCACTGTTGGAGCAGTGTATGTCTGCATCCTATTCTACGTTCCAGGACTCTGTGCTGGGACGGAGCACTGTAGTGCCTGAGTCCTGGAGAAGCTGCTACCCGAACCACTGTGGAGATCTGTGCGCACGTCGGTGGATCCACCTGCTCTGGTTGCTCCTCCAGAACAACAGAGGGATCATCTCCTTCATCATCAGAATCCTCACTGTCTGGTTCAGACTGATGATGCGCTGTGTGCTCTGCATGCTCCAATTGAAAAAAAAAAAAAAACTGAAGCACTTGCTCAACATTCATAAGACGCCTCATTTTTACAAAACAAAAACAAAAAAAAAAGGCTGCTCTATCACTGTATTACATTACTAAGCCATATATATTGATTTATAACAGAAAACTGTCAAAAGGCAGAATAAAAATAAGTGTAAAGATGACTCCTACACTCTCACACACACACTCATCTTCAACCGCGTAATCCAATTAAGGGTCGCAGGGGCTGGAGCCTATCCCAGCAGTCATAGAGTGCGAGGCGGGGTACACCCAGGACAGGATGCCAGTCTGTCACAGGGCCACAAACAGACAAACAAACAAATTCACACCCACTCACACACCTACGGACAATTTATAGATTCCAATCCACCTAACCCGAAAGCCCTTTGGATGTAAGAGGAAACCAGAGTACCTGGAGGAAACCCACGCAAACACGGGGAGAACATGCAAATTCCACACAGAAAGGCCACAGGTGGGAATTGAACTGACAGGGTTTTCTATATGTTATCAATATATATTATCAAATATTAATGTCTTCACTTTGATGTACTCTCTGTGATCATGTCTTTGATTCTGTTCTCTATTTTTCAGTTCTGGCCGTGTGAGTCAGATCCAGATCGGCGACTGGGTGCTGATAAAGACTAGTAAGTGAAAGAATTGGTCATCTCTGAGGTGGGAAGGTCCATTCCGAGTGCTGCTAACCACCCCCACTGCCATGAAAAACTGTCCCCTGTGAACTGTCCCCTTCAGCTCCTATGCCCAGATAAACTGCACCTTTTTGAACTGTCACAAGAAAGAAGACATCTTTCTTCTGAAAATTCTTACAGCTACAGTTCTTACAGTTCAACGTTCTTACTAGCTTTATGTCCGTTCTGTACCAAAAAGGTCAATAATGCTAAAGTGTCCTGAGTGCAGGCTAGTTTTGTCTCTGATGCGACTAAACCGCTTAAAGATCTTGCACCATTCTCCATCCCACGGAGGGAGGTGCCTTTTTCACTGGAAATACTGGTGTATTACAAGGTGAATCTGGACATTCAATCAACACTCCAGCAGATAATAAGGCTACAATTACAGGCCTTATACCTTCAACAGCATCAGGTTTTAAGGCATACTGTCGCATACAGGGCCTGTATTCAGTTTTGGGCCGTACCTGAATCAGTTGTATCCCTGTAATCAGTCCTACGTCAGCAGGTCCCTGAGACCACAAGCAGTCAGGAACGGTGGCTAGGTCAATGTTGTCACTTTCTGACAGTAAGTGCATGGTTCATTTTTGTGTAATCTCTCCATGTGTGTGGATCACAACTTGGGCTGGAGCAGCCCAATTTAGTCTGTATCGATAAGCGTCCAGTCTGGCACTGTATTCTTCTCCGGCTTTCATCTCGATCCAGTCTCTTGCTGCCATACACCGCGTCACAAACAACCCTACAGCGGACCATGGAGCATCTGCTGTTTTTGCCAAGAAGATGTGGAGGTCAGAACAACCATGGTAACATGCCATGGCGTCCGTGGGGATGCCCACCCCCACTCCAAATATGCCCTGGCCATGTGTACCTAAGCGCAGATGTGTACCTTTAATTAATGGTTCAGCCTTGAGGAACAGCATTGTAACCGGAACACCAGTTCAGGGGCTGGACATTGTTATGGGAAGCTTAGGAGACTGAGGGCTCAAAGCCATAACAGTTTTCATATCAATGTGAGACCAAGCTTTGTGTCTTTCCATTGTTTTGTGATATTGTCACTCCTATATGCTGTATGTAACTACGAGGTCTATTAGATAATAAACCGACCTTTTTATTTTTTCAAAAACTATATGGATTTGAATGACATGCAATTACACCAATCATGCTTGAACCCTCGTGCGCATGCGTGAGTTTTTTCACGCGTCAGTGACGTCATTTCCCTGTGGGCAGGCCTTGAGTGAGATGTGGTCCCGCCCTCTCGGCTGAATTCCTTTGTTTCACACGCTGCTCCAGACGGCGCGCGTTGCTTTATCAAAAATTTTTCTGGACCTGTGAGGAATATCCGAGTGGACACTATTCGAGAAATTAAGCTGGTTTTCGGTGAAAAGTTTAACGGCTGATGAGAGATTATGGGGTGTTTCTGTCAGTGTAAGGACTTCCCACGGAGCGGGACATCGTGCAGCGCTTCCAGGCGCCGTCGTCGGCCTGTTCCGACCTGAAAACATCCTAATTTAAGGCTTAATTCACCCAGGACGTCGTGAGAGAACAGAGAAGATTCAGAAGAGGCCGGCATGAGGACTTTATGCGGACATTCCACTGTTTAAGGACATTTTTTAATGAAAGACGTGCGCGCAAATTTGCCGAGTCGTTTCCGTGACGACTCGGCGAATCTGTGTGTGCCGCGACAGGAAAAACACCCCAGGGTTGAAAACCATTTGTAAAATTCAGGCGGCTTTTGATGGCTTTCAACAAGTGAGTAACTGAGAAATTGTTTAACAGCTTGGGCATGTTCCAACTTGCCCGTTAATGTTTCCAACGGAGGTGTTTTTCCTGTCGCGACCCCCAGCGGTCGGGTCCGGCCCGACATGCGACTCTGCCCGCATGTTCTTTCATTACAAAATGTCCGTTAACAATGGAATGTCCGAATAAACTCCTCATGCCGACTTCTTCTGAAAGTTCTCTGTTCTCTGACGACTTACTGGGTCAACAGAGCCTGAAATGTGGAAGTTTTCAACTTGAAACGGCGAGACGCTGCTGCCTCGGAGCGCAGATCGCCGTCAGGCACCGTGGGCCATCCTTACGGTGACACTACCAGACCAAAATCTCTCATCAGCCGTTAAAATTTTTACCGAAAACCAGCTGAATTTATCGAATGGTGTCCACTCAGTTGTGCCTTACAGTTTTGAAAAAATTTTGATCAAACAAAGCAGCAGTCTCTGAGCCATTCCTAAACAATGAAAAAATCGACGAGAGGGTGGGCCACTCCTCACTCAAAGACTGCCCACAGGCGAATGACGTAACCGACAGGCGTGAAAAAACTCTCACATGCCCACGAGGGTTCAAGCATGTCTGATGTAATCACACGTGACTCAAATCCATATGGTTTTTGAAAAAAATAATAAGGTCGGATACTTTTCTAATAGACCTCGTATATTCAATAAAAAGGAGAAGCAAATGGGCGGGGCCTTCAGGAGGGACGACAGTTCTTGCTGGATGAGCTCCTCGTTTGGCCTCTCCTGATCAGGAAAAAGAAATTCAGTGTCTCTTGCGTGATCATTTCTGTGTTTGTGTGTTAACTGGGTTGTTCTTTCCAGGTCCAACTCCGAACAACTGAGAACCCATGACCTTCTCGCTGTGAGGCAACAGTGCTAACCACTAAGCCACCATGCTGCCCAATTCCTACACTCATATTGTTATATTTAATAAAAAATAATAAGCACATGCAGGAGGCAATTGCTGCTGCTGCGTTCAAGTACCATTGGAAATTACACGAGTTTTATGTTGTTTCAAATTCAGCAGTTGCTTGTAGCAGGAGCATGGTTTTCATTTTATTTTTGGTAAAATAATTCATTGTATCCACACAAAAGATTAATTATGGCCTATATAAGGTGCCTAAGCCCAGCGAAGTTGACACCCCACCCAGATAAAAAAAATCTAAGCAAACAGGCTGAGTTTGCCGTGTAATTTCCGGCGGTACATGAACACAGCAGCAGCAGCAGTGCTCAGCTGGTTGAACGAAGTCAAGCTAAATGCTAACGTTACAAAAACTAAGCAAATGATAAGAAATTGTGAAGAACAACAGCAACATGAAATAGGGACAAATTGAGGTTTTTGGAGGTATTCGTTAAAATTTTTCGACAGTTTAAAAATCCTGACGAAGTGCCAGCTACAGGAACGAAGCTGCACGAAGGTTAAATGATAACAACGAAAGTCAACGAAAGTCCAGATTTCTTGTTTCGTTGCCCTTCGTTAAGTGCCGTGTGACTGGGCCTTTAATCACATCTGCTCCAAAAGTTAACAGTTTCTTCCTTTTAGGAAGTTTTATGAAAATCAGTTTAGTAGTCTTGTATAATTCTGCTGACATATGTCTGAAGTATTGGCAGGGGTATGCATTTGCAGAGCACTAGTTTTTAAATGTGTTGTCCATTTCTCTTGAACAACTCTTTTAGTCTTAGCAACATACGAGGTCTATTAGAAAAGTATCCGACCTTATTATTTTTTTCAAAAATCATATGGATTTGAATCACGTGTGAGTACATCAGACATGCTTGAACCCTCATGGGCATGCGAGAGTTTTTTCACGCCTGTCGGTTACGTCATTCGCCTGTGGGCAGTCTTTGAGTGAGGAGTCGCCCACCCTCTTGTCGATTTTTTCATTGTTTAGGAATGGCTCAGAGACTGCTGCTTTGTTTGAGCAAAATTTTTTCAAAACTGTAAGGCACAACTGAGTGGACACCATTCGATAAATTCAGCTGGTTTTCGGTAAAAATTTTAACGGCTGATGAGAGATTTTGGTCTGGTAGTGTTGCCGTAAGGACGGCCCACGGCGCCTGACGGCGATCTGCGCTCTGAGGCGTCGTCATCTCGCTGTTTCAAGCTGAAAACTTCATACAAATATGATCCATCTCTTCCTCTGTAGATGACCATGGTCACTGATGTACAGTCATGAAATGACATGAATGACATGAAGCAGTGTGCTCTCAACATGTCCACATGTGCTGGCGAGTGTTCAGCCAGCCCGTGCGTGTGTCCTGCCGGCGCTTAACTATATGGATTTGATTCATATGTTTTCACATCAGACATGCTTGAACCCTTGTGCGCATGAGTGAGTTTTTCCACGCCTGTCGGTGACGTCATTCGCCTGTGAGCACGCCTTGTGGAAGGAGTGGTCCCGCCCCGTCGTCGGATTTTCATTGTCTGGAAATGGCGGAATGATTTGGGGCTCAGCGTGCGGAGGCTTCGCGCGTCAGGACTGATTCGCTTTGGAAGCGAGACAAAGGAACACCTCCATTTCGGCATGTCAGAGGACAAGTTTGGACATGTCTATCTCGGCTTTCAATGCTTACCAGTCCAGTAAGTATCAGTGAAATTGTGGAGAGCTGGACATGTCCAAACTTGTCCTCTGACACGCCAAAACGGAGGTGTTCCTTTGTCTCGCTTCCAAAGCAAATCGGTCGTGACGCGCAAAGCCTCCATGCGGCTTTCCATGACAAAATCTCTTGTTAAAAGTGAAATCTGCCGGAAAATGGCTGATGTCCAGCTCTTGTGATAACCAGAGAAAGAGCACACGATGGTCTCATATCCACAGAGCCATCATCTTAGAAATGGTCCGGTGGCTTGTGCTGCGTCATCGCAGTTCAGAGCGCGGCGCGCTGAGCCTCCTTAAAGGGGTCCTTAAAGCTGTACTAACAGAACTTATTCTCTGTGAAGCCCGTAAAATTTTCACCGAAAGCCAGATAAATTTTTCGAATGGTTTCCAGGTGCCAGTCTCTAACAGCTTCTGAAAAAATTCTGATGGAAAAAAACCCCAAATCATTCCACATTTCCAGACAATGAAAATCCGACGATGGGGCGGGACCACTCCTTCCACAAGGCGTGCTCACAGGCGAATGACGTCACCGACAGGCGTGGAAAAACTCATGCAAACCTCCGCCAAAACTAGTTTCCAATTCCACAAAGTTTTACCTTGGGAAAAATTTTCAAGATCAAAGTCCTCTTAGAAGTGACTTTTCAGAAACTAAATTAGATGTGATCAAATATCAGAAGCATGTAATTATTTTATGCACTTGTATCAAATCTTTTTGTGGTGTTGTCAGGTTTTTTTTTTTCAACTTAGTTTCTAAATGCTTTCTCAAATAATTTTCACAGAACATTGGTGATGCAATGAAAAATTGTGCATAGCACGATTTTTCATTGCACTTTTTGGCTCTTGGTTTTCGAATGATAACTGGAAGATAGACAGGTATAAAATTGGAACCTCCATTCAGTTTTGGTGGTGTAGGTAAATCCATAACAGAAAAATGAGTGACTGAGGCACTCTTAATTGAGATATAATGCAAAATGTACACAAAAAGAGCTTTTCAATATTAAATTCAAATGTCGACAAAATCCTGAATCCGGATTAGATCCAAATCAAACTTTGTCAGGCGATAGTGGGTGCCAGTATGCACCTCACTTTCAAATATGAGAGTGATTTGATTAAGATATAATGTAAAATACACATTATGGTATAAGCATGGTGGCTTAGTGGTTAGCACTGTTGCCTTACAGTTGGCTGCCTCCCACATCCAAAGACATGGAGGTTTGGGTGAAGTGGAAACTTTAAATTGTCTGCAGGTGTGCGTGCAAATGTGTTTGTTTGTCTATATGTCACCCTGCAATAGACTGGTGTCCTGTCCAGGGCGTACCCTGCCTCACGCATAACTGCTGGGATAAGCTCCAGCCCCCATGACCCTTAATTGGAGTAAGCGGTTAAAGTGAATGAGTAAAAAATACATTTAGGGCTGCAGCTATTGATTATTTAAGTAATCGATTATTCTATCGATTATTCTGGCGATTAATCGAGTAATCAGATAAAAAGTAGTTTTGCGTTTTTAAACAACATGAATAGTCCAGGGCTCTCCCTAAGCAATGGCACAACATAGCTACGCCAAAGTGTTGACATTTTGCTGAAATGGCGATGGGATGTGGCTTTCTGTTTTGTGTTTTCTCCAACTTGTAAAATGTAACCATTTTTAAGTTGTTTTTTTTCATATAAAGGCTAGTGGACTGGGTCCCTGTGTGATTTTGTGTTTCTCTGCGATTCAGCAGATGCATTTCAGATGGACGTTGAATATGCAGCCTCGCAGTCGTTTTTTTAAATAATTATTTTATTTAAGTTACTGTGTTTGTGAAGTGTTGTGTGTTGCCCAAAAAAGCGAAAATTAAAAAATGAAACACAGAAGAAAGACTGGACTTCTGCTGTTTGTCAGTGTAGCCAGGGACGGAGTTGTGACTCGCACCAAGCAGAGAGAGACAGCAGCCGGCCACCGGGTCAATAATCACTCCCCACATCGAGCGGACCGTGTGTTTTTTAAAAATAGACAAACAAACTGCTTTGCTTTAAATACACAGTAAGTCTATTTCAGATGATCAGCGTGGACCCTCTTTCTCTTAAAAAGCTTTATTTTACTCCATGTGTCTCACTGGAAAGCTGTAGCTATCGTTCCTAATTTGATTAGCCGTTATGCTCTCGTCTTCTTCTGTTTATTTTTTTTCTGGGGACACTGCAGCGCCACACACAGGCCTGGCACATGCACTACAACATTAAACAAAGCTTTGAGGCACAGAATTTGCCTTGAACATTTTTTGTAATTGAATTATTTGAGTTACTCGACTAATCGTTTCAGCCCTATATACATTATATGGAGTTTTCAATGTTAAATTTAAATAACCATAAAATCTGTAATCTGGATCAGATCCTGATCAAACTTAGTCAGTCGATAAAGGATACCATCCTACATAACGAATGAAATATGAAAGAAATTTGATATTTTTTGACAGAGGTATGACTTTTTGAAAATTAATTCAATGTAAAGATAAGGATTTCTCAAAGATTTTTCTGGACTTTGACCTTTAACCTTAAAAATGTAATCACTTCTTGCCTATCAGGATATTAATGTTCAGTAAATGTCATAATTATAAATGAAAAATTGTGGGCTCCAGGCTATTCATAAACAAACACAAGTACACAAACAAACGCACAGGGGCAAAAACACAACTTCCTTCATCTTCGTTCGCAGAGGTAATACGATAAAAGTAGCTGAAAGGTGGACTTGGAACATAAAGGCACATCATTTTTCAAGGTATTATGGCCAAAGCGAGGGTGGGTGAAATTCCTACACTGGGTGTGAGTGATTTGTCCATTGTCCAATCAAATTAGATTAGAAAACAATGCCAATAGACCTTAATCAAGGCTGGCATTATAGTGCACTGTGCGCATGTGTCATCCTGGAGATGCATAATATGGAAGCTGGGCTTTATCAGCATCAGTCAATAGCACAAAAGTCAGGTTTGTTAATAAGCATGTTTGTCACAATATATGCAGAAATACTGAAAGACATTCACAATCAATCAATCAATCAATTTTTTTATATAGCGCCAAATCACAACAAACAGTTGCCCCAAGGCGCTTTATATTGTAAGGCAAGGCCATACAATAATTATGTAAAACCCCAACGGTCAAAACAACCCCCTGTGAGCAAGCACTTGGCTACAGTGGGAAGGAAAAACTCCCTTTTAACAGGAAGAAACCTCCAGCAGAACCAGGCTCAGGGAGGGGCAGTCCTCTGCTGGGACTGGTTGGGGCTGAGGGAGAGAACAAGGAAAAAGACATGCTGAGGAGGGGAGCAGAGATCGATCACTAATGATTAAATGCAGAGTGGTGCATACAGAGCAAAAAGAGAAAGAAACAGTGCATCATGGGAACCCCCCAGCAGTCTACGTCTATAGCAGCATAACTAAGGGATGGTTCAGGGTCACCCGATCCAGCCCTAACTATAAGCTTAGCAAAAAGGAAAGTTTTAAGCCTAATCTTAAAAGTAGAGAGGGTGTCTGTCTCCCTGATCTGAATTGGGAGCTGGTTCCACAGGAGAGGAGCCTGAAAGCTGAAGGCTCTGCCTCCCATTCTACTCTTAAAAACCCTAGGAACTACAAGTAAGCCTGCAGTCTGAGAGCGAAGCGCTCTATTGGGGTGATATGGTACTACGAGGTCCCTAAGATAAGATGGGACCTGATTATTCAAAACCTTATAAGTAAGAAGAAGAGTTTTAAATTCTATTCTAGAATTAACAGGAAGCCAATGAAGAGAGGCCAATATGGGTGAGATATGCTCTCTCCTTCTAGTCCCCGTCAGTACTCTAGCTGCAGCATTTTGAATTAACTGAAGGCTTTTTAGGGAACTTTTAGGACAACCTGATAATAATGAATTACAATAGTCCAGCCTAGAGGAAATAAATGCATGAATTAGTTTTTCAGCATCACTCTGAGACTAGACCTTTCTGATTTTAGAGATATTGCGTAAATGCAAAAAAGCAGTCCTACATATTTGTTTAATATGCGCTTTGAATGACATATCCTGATCAAAAATGACTCCAAGATTTCTCACAGTATTACTAGAAGTCAGGGTAATGCCATCCAGAGTAAGGATCTGGTTAGACACCATGTTTCTAAGATTTGTGGGGCCAAGTACAATAACTTCAGTTTTATCTGAGTTTAAAAGCAGGAAATTAGAGGTCATCCATGTCTTTATGTCTGTAAGACAATCCTGCAGTTTAGCTAATTGGTGTGTGTCCTCTGGCTTCATGGATAGATAAAGCTGGGTATCATCTACGTAACAATGAAAATTTAAGCAATACCGTCTAATAATACTGCCTAAGGGAAGCATGTATAAAGTGAATAAAATTGGTCCTAGAACAGAACCTTGTGGAACTCCATAATTAACTTTAGTCTGTGAAGAAGATTCCCCATTTACATGAACAAATTGTAATCTATTAGACAAATATGATTCAAACCACCGCAGCGCAGTGCCTTTAATACCTATGGCATGCTCTAATCTCTGTAATAAAATTTTATGGTCAACAGTATCAAAAGCAGCACTGAGGTCTAACAGAACAAGCACAAAGATGAGTCCACTGTCCGAGGCCATAAGAAGATCATTTGTAACCTTCACTAATGCTGTTTCTGTACTATGATTAATTCTAAAACCTGACTGAAACTCTTCAAATAGACCATTCCTCTGCAGATGATCAGTTAGCTGTTTTACAACTACCCTTTCAAGAATTTTTGAGAGAAAAGGAAGGTTGGAGATTGGCCTATAATTAGCTAAGATAGCTGGGTCAAGTGATGGCTTTTTAAGTAATGGTTTAATTACTGCCACCTTAAAAGCCTGTGGTACATAGCCAACTAACAAAGATAGATTGATCATATTTAAGATCGAAGCATTAAATAATGATAGGGCTTCCTTGAGCAGCCTGGTAGGAATGGGGACTAATAAACATGTTGATGGTTTGGATGAAGTAACTAATGAAAATAACTCAGACAGAACAATCGGAGAGAAAGAGTCTAACCAAATACCGGCATCACTGAAAGCAGCCAAAGATAACGATATGTCTTTGGGATGGTTATGAGTAATTTTTTCTCTAATAGTTAAAATTTTGTTAGCAAAGAAAGTCATGAAGTCATTACTAGTTAAAGTTAATGGAATACTCAGCTCAATAGAGCTCTGACTCTTTGTCAGCCTGGCTACAGTGCTGAAAAGAAACCTGGGGTTGTTCTTATTTTCTTCAATTAGTGATGAGTAGAAAGATGTCCTAGCTTTATGGAGGGCTTTTTTATAGAGCAACAGACTCTTTTTTCCAGGCTAAGTGAAGATCTTCTAAATTAGTGAGACGCCATTTCCTCTCCAACTTACGGGTTATCTGCTTTAAGCTACGAGTTTGTGAGTTATACCACGGAGTCAGGCACTTCTGATTTAAAGCTCTCTTTTTTAGAGGAGCTACAGCATCCAAAGTTGTCTTCAATGAGGATGTAAAACTATTGACAAGATACTCTATCTCACTTACAGAGTTTAGGTAGCTACTCTGCACTGTGTTGGTATATGGCATTAGAGAACATAAAGAAGGAATCATATCCTTAAACCTAGTTACAGCGCTTTCTGAAAGACTTCTAGTGTAATGAAACTTATTCCCCACTGCTGGGTAGTCCATCAGAGTACATGTAAATGTTATTAAGAAATGATCAGACAGAAGGGAGTTTTCAGGGAATACTGTTAAGTCTTCTATTTCCATACCATAAGTCAGAACAACGTCTAAGATATGATTAAAGTGGTGGGTGGACTCATTTACTTTTTGAGCAAAGCCAATAGAGTCTAATAATAGATTAAATGCAGTGTTGAGGCTGTCATTCTCAGCATCTGTGTGGATGTTAAAATTGCCCACTATAATTATCTTATCTGAGCTAAGCACTAAGTCAGACAAAAGGTCTGAAAATTCACAGAGAAACTCACAGTAACGACCAGGTGGACGATAGATAATAACAAATAAAACTGGTTTTTGGGACTTCCAATTTGGATGGACAAAACTAAGAGTCAAGCTTTCAAATGAATTAAAGCTCTGTCTGGGTTTTTGATTAATTAATAAGCTGGAATGGAAGATTGCTGCTAATCCTCCGCCCCAGCCCGTGCTACGAGCATTCTGACAGTTAGTGTTGACTCATTTAAACTAACATATTCATCCTGCTGTAACCAGGTTTCTGTAAGGCAGAATAAATCAATATGTTGATCAATTATTATATCATTTACCAACAGGGACTTAGAAGAGAGAGACCTAATGTTTAATAGACCACATTTAACTGTTTTAGTCTGTGGTGCAGTTGAAGGTGCTATATTATTTTTCTTTTTGAATTTTATGCTTAAATAGATTTTGCTGGTTATTGGTAGTCTGGAGCAGGCACCGTCTCTACGGGGATGGGGTAATGAGGGGATGGCAGGGGGAGAGAAGCTGCAGAGAGGTGTGTAAGACTACAACTCTGCTTCCTGGTCCCAACCCTGGATAGTCACGGTTTGGAGGATTTAAGAAAATTGGCCAGATTTCTAGAAATGAGAGCTGCTCCATCCAAAGTGGGATGGATGCCGTCTCTCCTAACAAGACCAGGTTTTCCCCAGAAGCTTTGCCAATTATCTATGAAGCCCACCTCATTTTTGGACACCACTCAGACAGCCAGCAATTCAAGGAGAACATGCGGCTAAACATGTCACTCCCGGTCTGATTGGGAGGGGCCCAGAGAAAACTACAGAGTCCGACATTGTTTTTGCAAAGTTACACACCGATTTAATGTTAATTTTAGTGACCTCCGATTGGCGTAACCGGGTGTCATTACTGCCGACGTGAATTACAATCTTACCAAATTTACGCTTAGCCTTAGCCAGCAGTTTCAAATTTCCTTCAATGTCGCCTGCTCTGGCCCCCGGAAGACAATTGACTATGGTTGCTGGTGTCGCTAACTTCACATTTCGCAAAACAGAGTCGCCAATAACCAGAGTTTGATCCTCGGCGGGTATGTCATCGAGTGGGGAAAAACGGTTAGAGATGTGAACGGGTTGGCGGTGTACATGGGGCTTCTGTTTAGGGCTACGCTTCCTCCTCACAGTCACCCAGTCAGCCTGCTTTCCCGGCTGCTCGGGATCTGCCAGGGGGTAACTAACGGCGGCTAAGCTAGTTTGGTCCGCACCGACTACAGGGGCCTGGCTAGCTGTAGAATTTTCCACGGTGCGGAGCCGAGTCTCCAATTCGCCCAGCCTGGCCTCCAAAGCTACGAATAAGCTACACTTATTACAAGTACCGTTACTGTTAAAGGAGGCCGAGGAATAACTAAACATTTCACACCCAGAGCAGAAAAGTGCGGGAGAGACAGGAGAAGCCGCCATGCTAAATCGGCTAAGAGCTAGTAGCTACGCTAAGCTAGCGGATTCCTAAAAACACGCAAAGTGAATAATGTGTAAATAATTTAGAGGTGATTCAGCAGAAGGAGTGCTTTAGTTAAGGCACGTAAAGATTACACTGGGAAACAAATCGTAATCTAGATAACTAGATCAATCTAACTGCGCAGATTAAACAGCTAACAGATACAGAAAAACACCGCTGTGCTCCGGAACAGGAAGTGATACAATACCGCAGTGAGAGCCAACCACCAGTAGAGGCAAGCAAGAGTCAAGTTCACAGGTACAAACAAAACAAATATCACTGCAAACAATGAGAATGAGTTGAGCTGGCAGATAAAAGTAACAGTTAAAAGCTTCGCATTCTGCCATGAAAAGCCAATGAGAAGGAGGAGGACAAATCCAAATAACGGTCAATTTGATGTGATGGGAAAACGGCTTTGCTACCACAGACTTCCACCTTAAAAACTCCCTGAACTATTATCCAGATGTGACCACTACTGACATTTTGCTGACATCCACCATGAGATGATATCCATAACCATATCATAAGACAATACAAACATTTTAAAGCACAAGTGTGGGGGAACTTATTAGAACCATTCATTCTGTAAAGGAATACCATAGCAAACTCGTGATTCAGTATGACTTAAGCTGCGTTTCTGTCAGTGTGATCTGACAACAAACTCATATTTAGCTTCTGATACACCTTTGTAGCAAATTTAGTGTCACACTGCTCATGGAATGCTGTAGTTTTTGTGAGTGTTGTGAGTGCAGAGGGTGACTGTTTCTTTCTTGCCTTAGATAGTCCCTGCGACAGAGGATGAGGTTGGCTTTCGTGTAGAGGGTGGAGCCCACCTCCCCCAGGCGACAGTCGCAGCAGGCACATTTCAGGCAGTCCTCATGCCAGTATTTGTCCAGGGCCTTGAGCAGGTAGCGGTCTTTAATCTTGCGATTGCAGCCAGCACACCCCTTCTGTTTCCCTTTGGGCTGGACGGAGAGCATTGGCACACCTGTAGTGATAAGCAGACAAACAGCTGTGCGTGATTTACGGCCCGGGAACACGAGTGACTTTTCATGTTCTCTTTTTGATAAGCCCGCTGCTTCTCCAGGCATCTAAGCCTGGCTTCGTGCGAGGCCGCGGTGCACCGCCTGCCTGCTTCATATGCATTAAAAAAAACATTCTTCCATGTAGATAGGCACACAGGTCACATTGGACGACAAAGCCCCCTAACTTACTTGTTCTGCTGTGAACACGCTGGAATACTAAAGTTACATGATCACTTGTAGCAGGCTCCAGAGAAAGGGCCACATCTTGGGGATAAACCAAATGTTTGTTTTGCTTACTGTTGCATTTGCAGGGCCCTGTGCACTGTGTTAGTTACCTACCATTTCATCAAAGCCCATTTCACTCAGATTTCCACAGCTGTAAAAGCTCCTCATGGGCTTTGTTTGGTATAGATTAACATTAACCTTTTAAAAAGCCTCTGACCACAGAAACGCTGCTACCAGACCCAAGTGAGATATGTTATGGCCTAAGTGCCTTTTAGCATGCACTCACACTGTCTCCTACATACACAGTGACGCACACACTCGCACACCACTCGCAGCATTACAGCCTCTCCTCCTTTTACACTTATCTGTACTCGTGTCTGCAAAGTGAGCCTCAGTTACCAAACTCGCAAATTGCCCTGCTGTCACGCAGGTCCCCTTTAAGTGCACCTTTTAGCCTCCTAAAGGACAAATAAAGTCCATTTAATAACTGCACTAAACACTAATAGTCTATGTGTGGTTGACATTTGTGTTTGGACTAAAAGCCCCCCTCAGGCCACTGCTGGAACAGAGGCAGGGGCGCACAGCTCCCCTCTGCAGCACCAACAGGTCTGCCACAGCTGAAAGCACAAGACAACAGCTCTTAAGACACTTTCTCACACACTGAGCTATTGATCTGTCTAAAAGAACACACAGTGGATGCCACTTGCCACTCGACTTTCAAAACACATTTCTTTCTCCCTCTCTCGCTCACTCTCTCTCAAAAAAACTTCACGGGGAGGGTTAGGTCAGCAAGTTCTGTGTGTTGCTGTCTAAAAAAGCCTGGAAAACGAAAATCTCCTCTTTACAAGAAGTGAAGCCCTGAGCTTTACAGAAATGTCACATCTTTTATTTTACTGTCCAATGGTACTTACATTAGAACCTTTTAATTGCCCCAACTGTGGAGGGTATGTTTTCACCAATGTCTATTAGCTGTTGTGTTTGTTTGTAGGACAGGATTATGGAAAAATTATAAAAATAATTTTCATGAAACTCAGCAAAGATGAAAATGTCACTAAAGTCACATTTGTCAAGGATCATAATAATAATAATAAAAAAAAAAACAGGACCTGAAAAACTACAAAACTGATGGGTTGTTTCCTGCTTAGTCATAGTTACTGGTATGGTTTGAGCTGTCAGTCGGAATTCCAAGGTTTCAAAGGGTAGATTTTAAAAAAGCATAAAAAAGTGCAAAGCATAGAAAAATACATCTTTGCCACCTTGTTATTATCATTAGTAGTAGTAGTAGTAGTACTGTTAGTAGCAGTAATCATAGTTGCAGTTGTAATAGTAGTATTAAAAAAGAGAAGTTCCATTTGTCATAAAACATTGTGGGGACCAACCAAGTGAGCATGTCTTTGGAAGTGAGAGGAAACACCCAGAGGAAACACATGCAAATACGGGAAGAACATGTAAACTTCACATGGAAGGGACCAGGTAATTCATGGTGGTGGCAATAAAATGCCAGAAAATGTCAATTACTGCAGTCCAGTTGCAGATATAAGTTACATACAGCTTGGCTACAAACATTCAAACTCAATTTTCTCAAGCTGTCCATATTCTATATTATTTCAGTTTAATTTATTTCATTTACAGTATATGGCACCAAATCACAACAAAGTTGTCTCAAGGCCCTTCACACAAGTAAGGTCTAACCTTACCAACTGCCAGAGCAAGCACATAGGCGACAGTGGTAAGGAAAAACTCCCCTCTGATTTGAGAACGAAACCTCAAGCAGAGCAGACTCAAAGGGGTGACCCTCTGCTTCAGCCATGCTACCGACACAATTGATAAAACGAATGTACAGGAAATTTTGGGCATCCATGTCAGTGCACAGGACAGGAGGCTTGCAGAAAAACACACCACCCCTCTGGAAGCACCTCAAACAGAGAGAAAAAAACAATCAGGCATCAGAAAAACAACAAATACCGTATATTTTATCAGCATTAAGCAACAAGAAAAACAGTAGAAATACTAAGGTGATCACTGGCTTTTATTGAAGCTCAAGTGCAAATTACTGGTTGAGCTAATAGGATTAATAAATGGAATAGTTTTGACTGTGTTGCGTGCTTGGTTTGCAAAGTAAAGGTTAAACAATATCAGCATCCATTGGATTCTATGACATGTGACATATGCTACCTTGTAACATGATAACTAAGCATGATACATGATGCAAACTATTCCTTTTTAAAACCGTATTCACCCAACTAATAATTTGCATCACTTTTTACCAAAATTGGAGCAACTTTAACTTTTGACCCCTGTACAAATTGAAACTGACCTTTGTCACTGTTCTTGCTATTTTTACCCCATAACTCCGGAACATTCATTCACAGATAGTCCAAACTATACCTTTTTGGAATCTTTATGATCAGACAAATAATATGGAATACCTTTCAATATGATTGGAGCATTTTTAAATTTTGACCCCTGTGTAATACTTCAATTGACCCCTTCTTGGCCGCATAATGAAAGTTCACGGGGGTACCCGGCATTTTTAAAAGAGTAATGTCTAAGGAGTATGTGTGCCAAATTTGGTGCTTGTATCACCATTTGAAGGATCCCTCAGTAAATATTCACTTATCTGCTGCACTATTTATGTTAAGTCGAGGAGTTCCATAATCAACTCTAAAAAATGGTGGATGAAGCCAATAAAAAGGATGTACTAATCATTCAAGGAGATTGAAATGCAAGAAGATACACTGATACAATAGCAGACTGGAAGGAACATCAACCAACGAGAAATAAAATGACAGAGGATTCACACTCCCATTCAGTAGATGGGAGTGCAAATACCAACTGCCACACAATTGCTGTACGTGATGAATCACACTTAAACAGAATTTTCAGTTTTCAAACTGCCTTTTTTTTACAAATGAAAAAAAGACATTTATAAATACAGATTTATTTTTAAATGCAACACACACTTTACAGTAACTTGTGTGTTGGTTTTTACATATAAATAAACTGACCAACCACTGATGACAGGAAGCTCATTTTCCCATAATGTCTTTTGGCATGTATGTCTGTAAATGCTCAGACCTTCAGAATTAGTCCATTACTTTAAAACTAAAACATATAGCTAATATTTCACTTTGTAAAAATGACAGACGTGATGTTAAATTTGATAACCTGTCGCAAATTAGTTTGTTTAAATTTTAACCATAAGTCAAAATTGCCTTGCTATGCATGTCTTCTGTGACATGTCTGCAAGACTGTATGGCTGTGAAAATAACTCATCTTTTTTTTCTTTTCTTCCTTTCTTTCTAGTAGCCAGGTCTCCTCTGCTGGCAGAGGACTGAGCTCTACCTCTCATAGCTCTCTGTCTGCTACAAAACATGTAACAGGCAGGACGTAAAATGTATGATTTCAGGCTTTACAAATGTTTTAGCTGTTAAGCTTTATTCACTTTGCCTGCAAAAATATATGAGCGGTCTAAGCATTATCAGAAATAAATTTAGCAGAAGTTAATTGATCTGCGGATGGTTTTCAAAGTTAGCTGAAAAGCTAATCAGCTAACCAAAAAGTTAGTGGATTAGCAGAACTGTGCCCACCACTGTCTGCAATGTCATCTGGGACACAGGGGTATGGACCACGCCTTGGACCCGATCAATTGTGATCACTATACCAAAAAAGGAAACCTTCAACTGTGTCAAAATTACTGTACCATTAGCTTGATAAGTCAGGCAAGCAAAGTAATGTTGAAAATCTTATTGAAAAGATTGAAGCCACAAGCAGAAGCAATCATTTCAGAGGAACAAGCAAGATTCCGAGAAGGCAGAAGTACCACTGAGCAAATATTCATCCTGTCACACCTGTCACACCTTGAAGATTTAGCCAGCGTATGCTGACCATATAAAAAAATGCTGACATACGCTGGTGTATGCATAACAAAATTATGGGTAAGTTATGTGTAAGTTAAGAGCACCTTGAAGCACGCTGACATAAGTCATAATACACAGAGCACCTCCAAAAATTTTGGGCAGGCACAATATTTTAGACGAATGCCAGCGTATGTCTCATAAGTGCAGTGGGACATAAGTTAAACTTACACGTTTCTGGTAATTTACTCCTAAGTCAAAATACGTCCATTAATGCTGTCCATTGATTGGCTGAAAGCTGCAGACCTCAGGCAAACAGACTGTTTTAGTGGAGTAAATATAAAGTCTTAATCTTACCTGTTCATTTCAGTCGGATTCATCATCACAGCCTGTCAAACACATATCCACATAAAGCCTCCTGATTTTGGAAAACAACGTCTGAAAATACTTTACTTCCTTGTCGTGGCTGAAGAAACAAGTCCCCCTGTGTTTTTCTGCTCTGGGTGCGTGTCTCAGCTGGCACTTTGCGCCACATTCATTAACATCTCAGCATTTATCACAGGCTTCAGTCAAATTTGTCTGCATGCGATGAAAATAAATCTAAGGATCCACAAAGACAAAATAAAATAAAGTTAAATTACTCTGTTTTGCCTCTGTGTGGAGCGGAGATGCCGTGCAACACCGTATGTGTACTGGATAATGTGCTTGTCAATATTTAAGTGTTCCACCTGCCAAACAAAGGGTTCTGCCTGTGGTGGAAACACAATGATACTGCGCATTACCGAACCAAACCACTCGAAAATGGGACTGTCAGTATACTCTGGTTAAATCATCAAGGTATGGCAGCTGCATTAATCAGCGAGAACATCAGAGAGAACTACATCACATCTTCATAGACTTCAAAAACTTTTTGACAGGGAATGGCAGGAAGCTCTGTGGGATTCCATGAAGAGATACAACACGGGATCAAAAATAGTAACATCGATAAGGGCCCCTTCATACATAGTACACTCAACAAAAATATAAATGCAACACTTTTGGTTTTGCTCCCATTTTGTATGAGATGAACTCAAAGATCTAAAACTTTTTCCACATACACAATATCAACATTTCCCTCAAATATTGTTCACAAACCAGTCTAAATCTGTGATAGTGAGCACTTCTCCTTTGCTGAGATAATCCATCCCACCTCACAGGTGTGCCATATCAAGATGCTGATTAGACACCATGATTAGTGCACAGGTGTGCCTTAGACTGCCCACAATAAAAGGCCACTCTGAAAGGTGCAGTTTTATCACACAGCACAATGCCACAGATGTTGCAAGATTTGAGGAAGCATGCAATTGGCATGCTGACAGGAGGAATGTCAACCAGAGCTGTTGCTCGTGTATTGAATGTTCATTTCTCTACCATAAGCCGTCTCCAAAGGCGTTTCAGAGAATTTGGCAGTACATCCAACCAGCCTCACAACCGCAGACCACGTGTAACCACACCAGCCCAGGACCTCCACATCCAGCATGTTCACCTCCAAGATCGTCTGAGACCAGCCACTCGGACAGCTGCTGAAACAATCAGTTTGCATAACCAAAGAATTTCTGCACAAACTGTCAGAAACCATCTCAGGGAAGCTCATTTGCATGCTCGTCGTCCTCATCGGGGTCTCGACCTGACTCCAGTTCGTCGTCGTAACCGACTTGAGAGGGCAAATGCTCACATTCGCTGGCGTTTGGCACGTTGGAGAGGTGTTCTCCTCACGGATGAATCCCGGTTCACACTGTTCAGGGCAGATGGCAGACAGCGTGTGTGGCGTCGTGTGGGTGAGCGGTTTTCTGATGTCAATGTTGTGGATCGAGTGGCCCATGGTGGCGGTGGGGTTATGGTATGGGCAGGCGTCTGTTATGGACGAAGAACACAGGTGCATTTTATTGATGGCATTTTGAATGCACAGAGATACCGTGACGAGATCCTGAGGCCCATTGTTGTGCCATACATCCAAGAACATCACCTCATGTTGGAGCAGGATAATGCACGGCCCCATGTTGCAAGGATCTGTACACAATTCTTGGAAGCTGAAAATGTCCCAGTTCTTGCATGGCCGGCATACTCACTCACCGGACATGTCACCCATTGAGCATGTTTGGATGCTCTGGACCGGCGTATACGACAGCATGTACCAGTTCTTGCCAAAATCCAGCAACTTCGCACAGCCATTGAAGAGGAGTGGACCAACATTCCACAGGCCACAATTGACAACCTGATCAACTCTATGCGAAGGCGAGGTGTTGCACTGCATGAGGCAAATGGTGGTCACACCAGATACTGACTGGTATCCCCCCCAATAAAACAAAACTCCACCTTTCAGAGTGGCCTTTTATTGTGGATAGTCTAAGGCACACCTGTGCACTAATCATGGTGTCTAATCAGCATCTTGATATGGCACACCTGTGAGGTGGGATGGATTATCTCAGCAAAGGAGAAGTGCTCACTATCACAGATTTAGACTGGTTTGTGAACAATATTTGAGGGAAATGTTGATATTGTGTATGTGGAAAAAGTTTTAGATCTTTGAGTTCATCTCATACAAAATGGGAGCAAAACCAAAAGTGTTGTATTTATATTTTTGTTGAGTGTACGAATGTGGTTGAATTGCACATAAAGCAGGAATCGTATGCAATATGTGTAAAAACATAGCTGTCTCCAATGCCTCGTACACATGTTGCTATAACTATTTGCGCACACCAGCGGCTGAAAGACAGAGTGTGCACTGTGAAAGCCCATTCAACCCCTCTCGTGGTAGGTGTCGGCCAAATTCCAGCTGACACATGAGCATCTAACACCACTCGCTGGGCACTTAGAAAATGTGTGGCCATTCGCACCATTAGCACGACAGCAGTCAGCAGACAATCACTGTCGAGGTGGATGTGAAATTTGTCTAAGTGCCACACGAGTGTGACTTTGCAAACAGACACAGTGACACATTGGTGTGTGCACTAAACGGCCAGGGGGTGTGGCTGCCGACAGGAGCAGCTGCGGAGATCTGTGGTTCTGGACGTCACATGTGCCCTGTTTGGATGGATATGAACTTATAACTGCCCACTCTGATGCGCGTGTGTCTGCTTGCTGTCCTCCCATGGATATACATAAAAACATATATTGCTGTTACAATGGGCTGCAGCGAGCGCGCACATGCCGAGCAAATTGACAGGTTACCCTAAGTGAAATGGACCATTAGATCGTAACACACAGCGGGCGATCTGAATGTCACGCCACCCACTTGAGCTCTGTTCCACATGAGGCGGTGTTTGTCCTGCGCGCACTGTCCACAAGACACGTGTGTCGGGCAGGGCACGCGCACAATGATCTATTAACCAATGTGAGGAAGCAAAAATCTAAGTGGCATGGACAAATCATGAGGTCAGATGGTCTTGCCAAAACCATACTGTAAGGAAATGTAGAAGGCAAAAGGAAGAGAGGATGGCAGAACAAAAGATGGTTGGACACCATCAAAGCCAATATGACATTTGCTGAATCGCAACAGTTGGCACACAGCCGTCAAAAATGGAGGAAACTGGTGGACTGCAGCTCGAAATGGCACCCTAGTGACTCCAGTAGGAGTTAAGGGAAAGAAAGAGGAGGAGGAGGTGGTGACAAGATAGACTTATTTCCGTTTTAATTTATTGTGTCAGACTTTCGGTGAGTACACCAAGATGAATGCCTCTTTGAACCACATGGAAGTTCCAAAACATTTCAGAAATTGATCAAATTTCTTTTAAAAGATTCTGAATGACAAACTGGAATAATTTGGTGTTAATTGGGGAGTCTCTGGTTGTGTTTATGGGCCTAAATCAGGTGTGGGCAACTTGTTCCAGAAAGGGCCAAGAGGGTGCAGGTTTTCTTTGCAGCCACTGACTTCACCAGGTGATTTCACTCATTAACTGATTCCATCTGCTCAAAGTGATATTAATGAGTGAAATCACCTGGTGGAGTCAGTGGCTGCAAAGAAAACCTGCACCCTCTTGGCCCTTTCTGGAACAAGTTGCCCACCCCTGGCCTAAATAAAGAGCGAATACCTTCTTATACTTAAAAGCAGAAACAAAATTCTGAAGAATTAAGTCAAGGATACTTTCAAAGTTTTGGATGAAGACAAGCCAGGTTCCTCTGCAGAAGTGATCTTGAAAAAAGATCGTAGTACCACAACCAGATTTATAGTTTAGTAACTAAGTAAGTCCCTTCAGCTTCTCCCATGTTTCACCACAACAGGCCCAAGGTGGATCTGCATGTTGATTTGGCACAAGTTTTACAATTGATACCTTTCCTGACGAAACGCCACATCACCTTGAGCTGGGAATCTTCCGCACTGTAACCAAACATGCTTAATTACTTGTCCACTACCCCTGCTCAACAGTACAGCATAGTTTATTATACAAAAATATAGGTAAGTGCCAGAGTGTACCTCATTGAGGAAGGAGGGCAAAATTAACACCCAGGAATGAATGAACTTTTGTTCTAAAGGTCCAACATAACGTTGGGATCACAATTAAGGAATTGATGAAGGAGTTGGAGGCAACAGATAGCAATGTGCCCTTTAAGAGAGAACCCCATCACAATGAATTAAAAGCCAAAAACCGTAAATTGATATACAACCCCAAGTCAGTGAAAGTTAGGAAGGTATAGAAAAAATAAAATAACTCTGCAGTGATTCTTAACTATCTTGAGAGTGTTCTTAACTTAACAACTCTAAATCAGAAGAAGTTGGCAATACAAATTAAGAAAAACAACACAAAGCGTGCAGTGACTCTTACATTTACTTTGACCTCTGTTTCACTGTATGCAGAGTATGAACCCAAGATATTTCATGTTTTGTGTGGATACTACAACTAATTTGTTAATATACATCAGTTCCTGCATTTCAGACTTAGTAATGAGGTTAAAAAAAACATACACTCATACTCACAACTACTTAGTCCAACTGAGGGTTGCGGGGAGTGGAGCCTATCCCGGCAGTCATGGAGTGCGAGGCGGGGTACACCCTGGACAGGACGCCAGTCTGCCGCAGGGCCACACATAGACAAACAAACACACTCACAACCGCATGCACACCTATGGACAATTTAAAGTTTCCAATCCACCTATGCTGCATGTCTTTGAATCAGGGAGGAAGCCGGAGCACCAGGAGAAAACCCACACCAACACGGGGAGAACACGCAAACTCCACACAGAAAAGCCACAGGAAAGGAATCGAACCCATGACCTTCTCGCTGTGAGGCAACAGTGCAAACCACTAAGCAACTGTGCTGCCCTTAAAAAAAACATAAAAGGTTAAAAAACATAAAATAAACAAATAATGAAGTTATTTCAAACAGGGCTCGGTGGCATGATTGGCATCTGAGTTGCACTATGACATAGTGGAAATGTGTGTAGTCAGATAAGTCAGTATTCCTGATTTTTTTTGTGTGCTCTGGACCAGGGACAAAAAGGACCATCCAGACTGCTATCAGCAACAAATCCAAAAGCCAGGTCTGTTATGTTATGGGATTGTCAGTGCCCTTGACAGAGGTTATTTACACTTCTTTCATGACCGCATTAATGCAGAAAAGTACACTGAGACTTTATAACAACATACTCTGTCTACAAGATGACATCTTTTCCAGGGACATCCGTCCATTTTTTTCAACAAGACAATGAAAACCACTTTCTGCACACATTATAATAGCATGGTTGTGGAATAAAAGGGGTACAGATACTGGACTGGGCTGCCTGCAGTCCTAACCTGTCCCCAATACATTTTTTGTGCTTATTCATGCTATAAATAATCCGTGGGCATTTCTGTTCCCCTTTAAACACAGAGTGCGTTGTAGCGGCAGTTTGTATCAGGGCTTTGAACCAGAATTTTTCTTTCCCAACTGGTTCTTATGGTATTTTAGCCTTAACAGTTTTGGGTTCCACCCCAAAATCGATGTTCCCAAACTGGTTACAAAAAAATGTTCCCGAACCACTTAATAATGATTCATGTCAGCTGTGGGACACTGAAAACACTGTATATGCCAGACCTGTATATGGTGCTGTAATGCTCCCATGAAAAGACAATATGTACTGTAGCAGGCAGCAGAAGCTACAACTTTTCAAAATGGGACACTGCAGTAAAATAAAGCCATTTAAGAGAAAGAGCGTCAACCCTGATCACCTGAAACAGACATAAAGTGGATATGACACCTAAATTAGATAAAACTGATATAAATATCAAAATATACATACAGTATAGTAAGTTGAAAGTGGTTTTAATTATTATTACTGAGAAATAAAGTTTGTACAGTTTCTCAAAAGTGTGTTTCTTGGAAAGCGCGCTGGTAGCGTTCCATCAGCGGCCACGTGATGCCGTGACGTCACAGCGTGTAGAGTCCCGTCTTTGTCTGTTTGATTAACAACAGGAACAGATGGACCTCAGCATGGACAGTGACGAGATCAAGAACTTTTCTGACTCCTTTTCAAGTGTGGATTATTTCTGACTGGGATCCTGAGGATGTCGCAGCAGTGATTAGACCCTACAGACTGGAGCTGTATCTTTCAGACGAACATTCAAAACAGGAGCATTCTGGCAGCGAAAATAATGCCGACGGTGTTTATGGCGGAGCCGAAGCAGAGGCAAGAGACGTGGCAATTCCGATGGATTTTGAAAGGCTGCAGAATATGGAATAGTAAGGTAGGCTTTGATTTTTGTAGCTGTCTCCCTTAGAGATAGGGTGAGAAGCTCGGTCATCCATGGGGAGCCAGGTGGTTTGGGCATCTGGAAAGGATGCCTCCTGGGCGACTCCCTGGGGAGGTGTTCCAGGCATGTCCATCTGGGAGGAGACCCTGGGGAAGATCCAGGAGTAGGTGGAGAGATTATATCACTTATATCACTTATGGCCTGGGAACGCTTAGGGATCCCCCAGTCAGAGGTGGTCAATGTGGCCCAGGAAAGAGAAGTCTGGGATCCCCTGCTAGAGCTGTTGACCCCACAATCTGATCCCAGATAAGCGGGTGAAGATGAGTGATGAGTGAGTGATTTCACCGTCTGACGTATCTTCAGCATTCTGCTCGTGACAAAGATGAATCTCACTTGATCCACAAAGGCAAGAGAAAAAAAAGCAGAATAATGACTGGAATAAATGCAGTGTTTTTAAAGAAGTCCGTCCATGTTTGTCCACTCCGGGTGCATTTCTCAGCGTGAAACACAGGACACACTTTGTCCTGCCAACAACATCCAGAATAAACGACAGGTCGAAATGAACCTGACAAGTCTTCTTATTCTTCTTCTGTTGAGTTTATTGTCAGTTTGCAAACTGGCATGATGCATTCCCGCCATCAGTTGTTTGAGTGTACAGTATTAATGGAGTCTGGCATGCTCACTGGGTCACTATAAACTGAAACTTTTTCAAGAATAAATAAATAACAGTATTAACTGGTTACCATTATTTTAAATAAATGGTTCTGTTCCACAACATAACAAAAATTATGAACTTTCTGGTTTCGTTTTCATTCGTAGCAAAATATCAAGTTTCTGGTTTTCATTTTTATTCCACAAACCGGTTCAACTGAGTTGCTACTTTTGCTTCCTTTTTTTTTTTTTTATAATTTATCATTTTTATAGGGGAAAAAATGAGCTGAGCAAAATGAGAGTACAATCTAAAGACTTTTTTTTTCATATATTTTTATTTTACTTTTTAATCATTCTCATGGTATTGTAGGGGTGGTGAGCCAAGTGGTTAAGTGCACTTGTTTCCAGGGCAGAAAGTTCCGGGTTTAAGACCCACCCCCTCCATTATCCATGAAATGTGGAGTTGTGTCAGGGTATCTGGCATAAAATGTGCCATATCAACATGCAGATCCACCTCAGAAAACAAGGGAGCAGCTGAAGGAACATACAGTTGTGCTCAAAAGTTTACATACCCTGGCAGAAGTCTTCTTTTTTTTTTTTTTTTCTTTCCATTTTTCAGATAGAAAACGAATGATAGCATAAAAAATTTTTTCTCACCCATGGTTAGTGTTTGGATGAAGCCATTTATTGTCAAACAACTGTGTTTTCTCTTTTTAAATTATAATGACAACAGAAACTACCCAAATGACCCTGATCAAAAGTTTACATACCCCTGTTCTTAATACCGTGTATCGTCCCTTTAACATCAATGACAGCTTGGAGTCTTTTGTGGTAGTTGTAGATGAGGCTCTCTGATGGCAAAGCTTCCACTGAATCTTGGGCTTTATTTACGTCAATTAAGAAGAAATAGTGGTGATACAAACTGCAAAATTTGCACTGTGCACAACTTCTCCAATCACAGTTACATAAGCCTGTAACTTCTTCTGAGTTGTCTGGGTGTCTTGGTTGCTTTCCTCACTCTTCTTCTTGCACAGTCACTCCGTTTTTCAGAACTTTCTACTCCATGCAGATTTATCATCCAGTGCCATACTGTTTGTATTTCTTCGTTAACACCCTTCTTGCACTTTTTTGGATTGTGGCCGATTGTAATAGAACACCGCCCGATGGAATAGGGGTGTTAAAGTCACCTGTTTTATGATCTGTGCCTCACATGTCAAATTGCCATTTAATAATCCGTGGCTCTTGGACAACAAAAGCTATATGTACTATGGATAGTGAAATGTGGTTTATTAATTCATGTCTCTTAGATAACAAAAGTCACATATTTACTCTATTAAACACTGCTACAAAATTTAGCTCCAGTTGCAACACTAAAACCACAAATATTGTCAGCAGATTTCCAATTTTCCCATTCTATTAGGCTAGTTGGGCATTTTGTTATGACATATTACATTCTATCCAATCAGAAGGCAAAGTGTGGCAAGAGTGTTTTGATAAAACAATTTTGTGTGCAGCATGTAACTATAAAGCACTTTCATCGCCTTGACCTGACTAAGGGCCCCTTCACACATAACACGATTGAAGCTGACTAGCGCACGGAAGAATTGCATGCCATTCGTGAAAAATCGGAGCTGCCTCAAATGCCTCTGTCGCCACAAAATTCGCACACACAAGCAGCCGAAAGACAACTAGTGCCTTGCGTGTGCTCATTCGAGCCCCCTCTCGGCATGTCGGCCAAATTCCAGGTGTCACAGAGGAACATCGAACACCACTTGCTGCACACTTAGAAGAGGTGGGGCTATTTGCTCACCTGGTACGATAGCAGAGAGCAGGCGATCACATTCGACCTCTCTGTGAAAAGTGTCTAAGTGCCACACCATGAATCTAACATTGTCAGCTGTGGCTGAATGTCCCAGAGTCCGCTGATGCAGCACCTCAGAAGACACAGTATGTATGCAGGTGTCATTGCTTCATGAGGACCTGCTCTACCCCGGACTTGAAGACGTCACCCGTCGAGATGAGGTGCCTCGCGCAACTGCAAATGGGGAGATGATGTAACTCGCTCGACGTGCAACTGCGCATGCGTATTTTGTTTGTTTTTTTGTTTTGTTTTTTTCCATCAAAGTTTTTTTTTTAATTGTATTCAGTGTATTTATAGCCTAGTAAGTAAAACTTTCTGTATTTTACATTAGGAGCATAAATGTATGTATATGTATATTTTGCCTGTCGAAATAAGCTAACTCCAGGTTAAAAATACATTACTACGTTCGGATCAACAATTTATACATTTACTTGCCCATCAAAATAAGCGAACTTCATCAAGTAATTTTTTCAGTGCACACATATGCAGTTATGCGAGGAACCTCATTTCAACAACGCACCTCATCTCGACAGACTTATCTGTCCAGCGGAGGTGCCATGCACCTCATCTTGACGATGCACCTCATCTCGACAGAACACCGGCCAGCGTCTGAGCGCGCAGCATGGTGTGAAGCCGCCCAGCCGGCTGATTTCACTTCCACCACATAAATTGCATTTTACATGACAGACAAAAAGAGTGGAAATTAAATCAAACAAATAAGGGTGACGAAGGTGTGAACTCATTCTTGTGTGATCGCTTTGCTGTGGACACTAGCGCATGTCAGCTGACTGCCGACTGACTGACAACTGAACATGACCATGCACGCAAGGTGTTACATTACAACACAGACAAAAATATGCCGTAATAAATGCCATTTTGTCAGTTATTATGGAACGTTTTTCTCTTTTTTTAATACGTTATCTCCTTGCCGATTTTAGCCATTTTATGCTCCTGTTATATGACAGTGATTGTCGTGCAGTGGTAAAGTTTCCATTTGGTAATCTGAGCTTTTGTAAATTGCAGGTTCAAATCTTGCAAGTGGCATTTATTTTTTATTTAACCGCAGGGTTCTGTATTACGTCCCCTTTTATTTATTATCGATATCAACCCAGTGATTTTCAGTAATTATACAGCTGGTTTTATTTTACTTTTCTCCACATCAGTGGCGTGATGTGGTGCAACACGTTCCAGCTGTCGCACTGCGATGGTTTAATGCACGCTTGTGCATGTGCACGAAACTATTGCCGATATGTTGTGTTTGCCTGTGCAACTGTGCATCCCTCACAACAGCAGGTGGACGGTTCGTGGTTCCTCATTTCGTGTTTGGTTTGTGGATTTTCAGCCGGTTTCTGTGTCTTTCATGTTATGTGTGAAGGGGTGTTAACCAAGGAAACATCATAAAAAGACTTCTGTCCAAAAATGTTCATGTCGGGTTTAAATCAGTTTCACATCTGTCACAGCTGATGAAAATGACTAATATCTGACAATCAACTAATTTTAAGCAACTTAGCAGCACTTCAAGCCAGTGTATCTTTCGTATACGTTTGATGTCATCGAACAGATGGGTCACTGGCATAAGGAGTTGGGCCACCAATATGTAGACCTGGGTTTGATTCCTATTTACACAATCTATGTGTTTGGACAAAACACTTTGCCTGGATTGTCTCACTTCAGCAAGCTGAAAATAGGTACATGCCTTGGCTGGTGAAGTAACCCGCGCCAGAATTGTGATCCATCCAGGGAGTGCTGAAGAGTCTTATCTATTTCATGCTAAATAATACGAGGTCTACTAGAAAAGTATCCTACCGTTTTATTTTTTTCAAAAACTATATGGATTTGAATCACGTGCGATTACATCAGCCAACCTTGAACCCTCGTGTGCATGCGTGAGTTTTTTCATGCCTGTCGATTGCGTCATTCGCCTGTGGGCAGGCTTTGAGTGAGGAGTGGTCCAACCCTCTCGTCGGAGTTCTTTTGTCTGGGAACTTCCTGAGAGACTGGCGCTTTGCTTGATCAAAATTTTTTCAGAACCTGTGAGGCACATCAAAGTGGACACCATTCGAGAAATTCAGCTGGTTTTCAGTGAAAATTTTAACGGCTGATGAGAGATTATGGAGTGTTGGTGTCGCTTTAAGGACTTCCCACGGAGCGGGACGTCACGCAGCGCTCCCAGGCACCGTTGTCAGCCTGTTTCGAGCTGAAAACCTCCAAATTTAAGACTCTGTTGACCCAGGACGTCGTGAGAGAACAGAGAACTTTCAGAAGTGGTCGGGATCAGCAGTTTATCCGGACATTCCATTGTTAACGGAGATTTTGTAATGAAAGACGTGCGGACGGATTGGCGCGCCGCCACAGGAAAAACACCTCCGTGTTGACAACCATTTGTAAAAACCAGGCAGCTTTTGATGGCTTTCAGTTGAGTGAGTATCTTGTATATTGTAAGGCAGTTGAGGGCCTTACAATATAAAGCGCCTTGGGGCAACTGTTTGTTGTGATTTGGCGCTATATAAATAAAATTGATTGATTGATTGATTGATCTGAGAAATTGTTTAACAGCTGGACATGTTCCAACTTGTCCTTAAGGTTTCCAACGGAGGTGTTTTTCCTGTGGCGGCGCGTCGCGCCGGCTGCCTGCCGATGCGCCAATCTGTCCGCACGTCTTTCATTACAAAATCTCCTTTAACAGTGGAATGTCCAGATAAACGTTGCGTGTGCTTTTACTGTATATCCACACATATAACTGCAAACACGTGGGTGTGTTAAATGTTCATCAGTGTGTCTCTCATGTGCACAGATGACTTCTTGTTTTCACACTATTAATGGCTCCCTGGATCACCTGTACATGTCGGAGATGCACAATAGGTGTAGTAACATGCGTACGCCAGCCATGATTTCTGCATGATGCACCGCACATTTCCACGCTCAAGTCACTTTTGATACATCTGCACGTGGACGTGGAGACGGGCATACGCTACGTTTTTGTGCATACTCACGCTTTGTACATGAGGCCCCTGGTGGGTAGTACAGAGGCCACAACTCTTCCAAATGAAGACAACAGCAAATGCTACCACCATAGCAGAGCTATCACTGTAGTTTAAGAATACAAAAGAAAAGAGTTATGAGATAAAGTGGTCAATAAATAATGTGACAGATACCCGATGTGAGCTGGTTTATGTGTTGCTGAGCACAAATCTACAGTATATTTGTGACTGACACAAAACCATGGGGGGGGGGGGGGGGGGGGGGGGGGAATGCAGTTTTGATTTAATTTAGAGCTCTTCTGCTGATGTCCTATTCACACTCATACAGCTCCTTTTCAGCATTTTTTCAATGACGTTTTCTTAACACGCAACTGCTAAAGGTGAATACAATATTCAGAGGCTCAACTGCTACAAGTGTTTGACTATGACTAAGGCTGTTTAAACAAAACTAAGTGTGAACTCATTCTTTCAAAAACAAAGTTCAAAATGGTTCAAAAAATGCTCTTGCCAGAATTTTGACAAGCAGAAAGTTCCACCACATTACACTGATTTTGGCCTCTCGTCTCTGTGAGGTCTGATTTTAAGGTTCTGTTACTAACCTATAAATAACTCATGGACTAGCACTTTCCTACTTAGATGACCTAATTACACCCGATGTACCAGCCTGTGGTCTGTGTTCTCAGAGTGCAGGACTGCTTTGTGTCCCTAAAGTAAATAAAAAGTCAACGGGTCACAGAGCCTTCTCTTATCATGCACTTGTTTTGTAGAATGAGCTCCCTGCAATGAAAAAACAGTCAGAGTTCATAAAGACATTCAAGTCCAGACTAAAGATGCATCTATTCTCTCTGTTGTATGGTCAGCATTACTGGCATAGTATGAAACTATGCTTCTTATGCTGTTAACTCATTTTATTAGCAATGGAACAGGTCTCAGCCTCACTTCATCTAATTTCTGGGTCTGTTAGTGAAGCTCTGTGCTAGCGGCTGGCGATCACCTGCTTCCCTGTCGATTTACTGTTGGTGAACTCATACTTTAGGTGCAGTTATTTCTGGATAACTGATTCTGCTCTTTTTCTCTCTGTCCTAGGCACTGATGAGACCTCCTGCGCATGACGGCTACACATCCCAGGGTGCCAGACTAAACTCACTGACCATTGGACATACAGTCATGGGCTTGTGGAGCCCATGACTGTATGTCCAGCGCAATAATGCAGTTTGTTTTTGATGTTATTCTGTTTGTTTGTTTTTTTCTGTTTCCTGTTTGTTCAGCCTAGTAAAATTTTGTAAAAACCTTGTAACTGTTAGAATGGCATAAGCAGTGGGTCAAGAAGTCTGGTCTGCTTGATGGTTCTTCCTCAAAATCATCAGAGGATGTTTTTCCTTACCAATGTCACCTGTGTGCTTGCTCTAGGAGTGTTGGTAAGGTTAGACCTTATGCGTGTGAAGTGCCTTGAGGCATCGTTGTTGTGATTTGGTGCTATATAAATGAAATAAATTGAGCTGAAATTCTTTATGACAAGTTATAGAGGCAGTAAAAGTCATAAAAAATAGATCATATAGTTTAAACCACTTCAAAACATGTCTGAGATGATGCAAAGAAGTACAACAGACTAAAAAGTATTTATCAGGAACAAAAATAATAACATAATATACACTAGAATTTATTGAAGTCCACCACATAAAAATATATATTTTTCATAACTGAGAATTATATTTATGTCAACTCTTGAAGTTATTAACACAACTAAGAAAGTAATAGATATAATAATAACAATTCTTCCTTTAACATTCTTAGGGTTACTGTATTCCTGACTTGGTCTTTCCTGTCTGTATTTACAGAATATAATGTTAAGTGTCCAAAGAGTTATTTTACGGTTTGATCTGCTGTTTAACTGTAACATAAAGTGTAAGGTGTGCTGATAAACACAACTTGAGCTGGTAACGAGGCTTCACTCCGTGCACTATGTTCCCTCTGTTGAGTCTGTCAAGTTTGTTCCCTTTTACAAAAACCTAATACCATTTTTCAAAGACTTCTTTGGAAAACATATTCTCTCACTCACGCATGCACACACACACACACACACACACACACACACACACACACACACACACACACACACACACACACACACACACACACACACACACACACAAAGTGACTCACAAAGTCTGTTATAGGATCCAGATTTGCTCTGCATTTTTTAAACCATCCACACATTAATAATTCTATGGATGTTTGTAATTAGCATTTCTCCTTTTAAAGAAGAGGTGAAAGAAATAGGAGCTTGTTAGTCAAATTTATGGCAGTTTATATGTCAGCAAGTGCTGCGGCGGTGTCGAGCCGTCTTATTTCTTTATCAGAAGTGGAGAGATGAGGCTAATTGGTCCAGGGCTGGTGATGGGTGCCATCAATTAGTGTTCTTCCTGCCCTCCAGCTCTCTCACCTCCTTCCTCCCCCAAAACAGGCCCCTTGAAGCTTGCACATTAGGATCACAAAACCTGCTATAAATACCAATGTTGAGTGTAAATGAAGCTCAAAAGCTTCAAATTCAAGCCACAGCAGCTAAGGGCGGACTATTCCACCTGCATTTCATGGCTTGTTAGGGGAGTTCTCTGCAGGTATGCCAGCAGTGTTTGCCTGACAGGCTTCCACAGAACTAAAAACAGCCTTAATGAGGAGGGAGGAAATGCCTTTGTGTGTGTGTGTGTGTGTGTGCGCGCGCGAGTGCATGTGCACGTGTGTGTATGTGTAAAGAACCAGAAAAGAGTTGCTTCCGTTAAAAATCTTTAATTTGCCTTTTATGACACCTAATTAGTTATTCTACTCAAAATCTTTGCTTTAAATAAGAGAACTAATTATACAAAAAGGTCGTTCCCCCACCTCCAGAGAAATACTCCTAATTGGTTGAGAGCGCCATTCAGCATGCGCTCCTTAAAAATATCACGTGTTTTACATCATGTTTGAAAAGGCCAAAGCTTAACTTAACCAAGAAATGCTGCTCACTGCCCGCTGTTCAATATGAACCTTTGTTCAAAATCCAACTCTGCACCTTCAAAGTGACACTCTACAACTCGGCTTCTGTGTTTGCAGTCAGTGTGACGCTCCTTTCTTCATCCACACATCCTGGTCCTTCAGGCCTCACTGCGAGAGATGTGCCTTAACAAGAAACCAGCATGCACGTTGAAGTGATGCATCTTTCTCAAAGCAGGGAAAAAAATGTTTGATGTCTTCCAACAAAGCGGCCTGTGGAAAACAGCTTTAATAGCAGTGTAGCAATCCGTAGCTCAAACTGCTAAACAAAGAGCAGCGATGGGCGGGGTGGGGGGTAGACTGTGTAAAGTAAATGTCTTTTCAATTCCCTTAATGCCACGAGACATTTTCTTGCACCTGTCACAGCACTCAGCATTATGTCAGTGCGTAGAGTTGAACAGAACGTCCCATACTTGGCACCTCCCAGGAAAAAAAAAGCTGCATTATGAAAGGAAGGAGCAGACTAGGAGGCAGCCTCCACTTAATCCAATCCATTTAACAGATACAAGTACTGCTGACCTTCCAGTGTCATTTGATGTCACCAAAAGCATGACTCTCTGATTCATTCTCCAACAAGGGATGCATTTAACCCCTCAAACTGGATAGAGACAGCTTTGCCAAATACGTATTTTTACAAAAAGTGAATTTAATTTGCCATTAGCGCTGGGTGCAAAGACCTGCTTCCATCCATTTTCTTGAAGATTTTATCTTTCAAGAACATGTACAGTCGCTTTTCCTTAGCTCAAGCAGTCTGTCAGAGTAGTCCATTGTTTTCTCGCTCATTTAGACATTTTTATAGCTATCAGTAAATCACAGTCTGTGAGCATTTTTGATGTTTTTGAGGTTTGAAAGAAATAACCTATTTGAAGGACTCAACAACACTTTTGTAAGTTACAAGATGTAGCCTTATATAACAAAACAGTTTTGTGTTGATTTTTGCTACTTCTGGCCACATGCATGTGGTTTGTTGGCAAAATTCCGCAAATTTTTATGATCACAGATGGCTGAGGTTGATGACTCTAAACATGGACTAAGGTAAAGTTAGGAAAAATAAAACACAGTTCTTCAAAAATTGGAAGCTAATATAACTGTATTTCATGAGATTCAACGATAAGGTTGTTCCTAAATTTTGGAACAGTAGATTCCGTTGCATGTGGTGGCAAAGCCACACAAATGGGTGGAGCGAGCAAAGTTTTAAAGAACTTTAAAATTGCAGAGAAGATAGCTCTGTGGGACGAGGGTGGACTGCCAACATGCTAACCTGTGCTTGATTCCTAGTCATGCTACCTCCCCATGTCCTTGGACAAGACACTTCATCTGCATTGTTACAGTACACCCAGCTGTAAGTAAATAATAGGCACATTAATTATGAAATGGATCAATAAAAATGGATGTAATCATGAATTTAAAAAAATTAAAAAATCAAACTTTATATAGTCCATTTGACCAAGTAACACATTTTATGGATCTTATTGAAATAGCCAGTTCCAACTACAACTATCCATCCATCCATGCATTTTCTAAACCCGCTTACTGCAGTTAAGAGTCACAGGGGGCTGGAGTCTTTTTCCCAGTGACCACTTAGATAACGAGGATGAGAAGTCATGAAATTAAGTACAAGTTGTACTGTTTCTTGCCTTTACTGATGTATGTAGCCTAATGTGTGCTCTCGTAGTACTTACACCTCATACATTGTCATGCTTACTACACTGCATTCATTCAATAGGTTTATTTCTATATATAATTTTATACGCCAATGACCCAATTGAAATGGCCATAGGTGTTAAAATTAAACAGCAGGAGAGAGACGACTGTAAGTAATTCTGTGTTGCTTAAATATTTTAAATATGTTTATGTGATGCAAACGTTGTCAGTTCATGGAGAGGTTAAAAAAAAACCTTTATGGGGATCACTCAGCTTTCCTGACACTTAAGGAGGGAGGATTTCAGGGAGGTGGAAGCAGACCTTGGGTGGCCCCCTGTAATTACTATTCCCAGCTGCAGCACATAAGAGAGTGGTAGCCACTGCCGTGTCAAGTATGCAAGTCATGATGCTCAGAAAAATTACATACTACAGCCAAAACAATTGTATTTGTCATTATCATTGCAACTACCACCTCTTTATTTTATGCACTCCTGCACGACATCAAGTGGATACAGTGCATCCAAAAGTATTCACAGCGCTTCATTTTTTTCGCATTTTGTTATGTTACAGTCTTATTATAAAATGGATTAAATTAGTTTTTTCCCTCAAAATTCTAAACACAATACCCAATAATGACAATGTGAAAAAGGGTTATTTTTTTTAAAGATTTTTGCAAATTTATTTATAAAACAAACAACAACGAAAAAACTAAGAAATCACCTGTACATAAGTATTCACAGCCTTTGCCATGAAGCTCAAAATTGAGCTTCAGTGCATCCTGTTTCCACTGATCATCCTTGTGATGTTTCTACAGCTTAACTGGAGTCCACCTGGGATATATTCAGCTGACTGGACATAATGTGGAAAGGCACACGCCTGTCTACATATAAGGTCCCACAATTGACAGTGCATGGCAGACCACAAACCAAGCATGAAGTCAAAGGAATTGTCTGTGGACCTCCGAGACAGGAGTCAAGGGTACGGAAACATTTCTGCTGCTTTGAAGGTCGCAATGAGCACAGTGGCCTCCATCATCCATAAATGGAAGAAGCGCCGATCCACGAGGACTCTTCCTAGAGCTGATCACCCGTCTAAACTGAACGGGGAGAAGGGCCTTAGGGAGGTGACCAAGAACCCAATGGTCACTCTGTCAGAGCTCCAGTATTCCTCTGAGGAGAAGAAAACCTTCCAGAAAAACAACCATCTTGGCAGCAATCCACCAATTAGGCTTGTATGGTAGAGTGGCCAGATGGAAGCCACTCCTTAATAAAAGACACATGGCAGCCAGCCTGGAGTTTGCCAAAAGGCAGCTGAAGGACTTTCAGATCATGTGAAATTAAATTCTCTGGTCCGATGAGACAAAGATTGAACTCTTTGGCGTGGCAGCATAATGCTGTGAGTATTTTTTTAGAAACTGGGAGACCAGTCAAAATTCAGGGAAAGATGAATGCAGCAATGGACAGAGACATCCTGGATGAAAACCTGCTCCAGAGTGCTCTTGACCTCAGATTGGGGCAGGACAATGACCCAAAGCACACAGCCAAGATATCAAAGGAGTGGCTTCAGGACAACTCTGTGCATGTCCTTGAGTGGCCCAGCTGGAGCCCAGACCTGAATCCGATTGAACATCTCTGGAGAGATCTGAAAATGGCTGTGCACCGATGCGCCCCATCCAACCTGATGGATCTTGAGAGGTGCTGCAAAGAGGAATGGGCAAAACTGCCCAAAAATAGATGCGTTAAGCTTGTGGTATCCAGATGGACTCCAGTTAAGCTGTATAAAGATCTCAAGGCTGATCAGTGGAAACAAGAAGCACCTGAGCTTAATTTTGAGCTTCATGGCAAAGACTGTGAATACTTATGTACATGTGATTTCTTAGTTTTCAATTTTTAATAAATTTGCAAAAAAAAACAAAAAAAAAAAAACTTTTTTTTCATGTTGTCATTATGGGCTGTTGTGAGTAGAATTATGAGGGAAAAAATGAATTTACTCCATTTTGGAAGAAGGCAGTAACATAACAAAATGTGGAACAAGTGCAGTGCTGTGAATATTTTCTGCATGCACCGTATTAATGGGCTGTGATAAACTTATTACCTAATGTAAGAACTTATCAAACTATCTTGTGTAAACCCAGAATTAAGAATACTTTTCAAAGCATATTATATTATCCATCCAACCATCTATTTTCTATACCTGCTCACTCCAATTAAGGGTCATGGTGGGGCTGGAGTCTATTCCAGCAGTCGTATGGCATGAGGTGGGGTACACCCTGAACAGGACGCCAGTGTATTGCAGGACCACATACAGACAGCCAAACACATTCTCACCCGCACGCACACCTGCAGTCAATTTAAAGTTTTTAATTTACCTAACATGCATCTATTTGGATGTGAGAGGAAGTCAGAGCACCCAGAGGGAACCCAAGCAAACACAGGGAGAATATGCAAACGCCACACAGAAAGGCCCAGGTGGAAATCAAACCCACAACCTTCCTGCTGTGAGGCAACAGTACTGACCGCTAATCCACCGTGCTGCCCATATTTTATTATAGTATTATATTCCTGCATGGCTGTTTTTAGTTTTTCATGACAAAAGAAGAAAAAAATCATCTGTATTTTATGAACCGAAATGCTTACAACCGATAAACTGCAGAGTACAGTGGAAAATCAAAAGTTAGTATTCTGTTTTGCACAAACTTGCTTTGACTGTGCAGCTAAGAATCGACAGGCGCTGATTCAAACCACTCTCTTTTGTGTTGCTGCCACCACTGTAAATGTTGTGGCCATGGCAATCCCAAATAAAATTTGTCCCTGGGCCAATATGTCTGCCACTAAGGTTAATAGGGGTCTTGTGCAGATGTCTTGCCATTGAATACATGAATGCGTCTCTTTCATTCGGCTTCCATCATTGAACCACAGACGCATTTCTCAATTGCCAATACAAAATAGAAGACATCTGGTAATAATATCAGATGGGATTCACAAGGCACTTAAAAGCAGATTGATGAGCGTCTTCTGAATGATAAGCAAAAAGAATTCCATTGATTTACTGTGATTCATGATCCTGTCAATAGGAGTAAAAGAAAAGATGCTTTTGTGTGCACACAGTTGAAAAAGAATCCATTGTCAAATTTTGCAGTTTCTTACAGTGCCCAAGTCAATATTACATTTCATAGTAACTGTGTTTTTCTGATGGTTCTCTGTGAGACCCGTCTATGTTACTGTAGGGCATGATACACTTCCAGATGGTTGTGTATGAATGCTGGGGTTTGTGAGGTGATTTCTGGGACTGTGTGCATGCTATGATTATGACATAATTAACACCCGCAGTAAGTGGGAGCGAGCAAGCAGACAGGGCTGGTGCACAAGAGGAGGGGACTGTTCATTAACAAGATGCACTCTCAAACTTTGCAGCTTTCTGTGGCTAATAAGCCCCTGTGAAACGGAGCCCAGCCGTCCCTTGCATTGACCCTGGCACTGCCCAGGATAAGGGAGGGTTTTGTCTCCTGGAATAATTGCTCTTTTCACATGTTACATGTGTCCTGACCCCCACGGTCGGCAGCCACTTTTCCTACCATAATTACTCCTGATCCGCTCCAAATGAGTCAGCCACATTAGGGCTGCAATAACACTGGCCCAGCTTCAAGCGCAGCATGGGGAGTCTCAGCAGAGCAGCCTGGAACAGGACTGCCTTTTCTCTCAGCCCACGGTCATTTCCATCACGTCAGAAGTGCATTTCTTACACTTGAAGTCAGCACGAAGGCCCTGGGCCCATTTTGAGGAGGCAGAGAGGCTTACAGAAGGCATTGTTAACTCCAGGTGATCAACACTCACTGTGGTTTGGCGGAGACTCCATCCCAATTAGCAGAAAACTTCATTAGGGTATTTTTTCCGCACTTTTCAGCCCCTGTTATTTTTAATTTATTCACATGGGGTTAATTAAAAGAAATGTATCACAGAGATATGCAACAGTTTTCTAATTAAATTCATTGCTTCTTTTTTTCTTGAGACATGAAACTGGCAGTTTCCAAATTATTACAGAAGGTGACTTGTTCCAGCACTTGGTTGCTCAGTAGTATATTAAATTAGAGCTCTGCAAGGTAAGCTGTCACCAACAGATGCACAGTGAGGAAGGGAGAGATGGAGCAAAAAAAAAAAAAAAAAATTAAAATGAGGAAATAAGATGAAGTGGAAAAGATACAAAGCATTCACGGCTTTATCATGCAGTGTTTGCCACATGACAAAAATCCACAAGAATTTTTACATCCCCTTCATACAACACAAAAGGCCGATGATGCAGGTTGAGTGAACACATGCTGAACTTGCAGTGAAGACAGTAAAAGAAGATTGCAGTTTTCAACTACAGCCAACAGTGTAGGTCCATAAACAGCAGTAATAAAAATAGCAGGAAAGCAAGAAATTAGCAATATCTCCCAAGGACAATTAATGAATCTTAACAGCTATTTTTTTTTTTTTTTTGAAATTATAGAACGAAGAAAAGTATCTGCAGGATATATTTTGTGACTTTGCAGACATGTCTGTAGTTGACAACTGCGAACACACAGAAGCTTAGCAGGCTCATTTCTGGGCCAGTATAATGCTAGTTAGCTAAGCCTGACATGGAAAGACATTGATTGTGTCTTAATTCGGGGGATGCATCCTGTGAAAGCTGTATTCTTTGTCCACATGCATCATACTACCACGACTAGGGTGTCTTATTTTCAAGACTCCTTGGAATGCGGTCAACAAGTGCACCCTGCTCTCCCCTGAAGTTTGGGGTATCCTGCACAGCCCATATCCCAAGAGTCATTTCATGGTCCCTGAATTAAGACACACCCACAGTATGAACAGACTGTTGTTACATTCTGAGTACGCATGCACAGCTCTGCGTAAATGTCGCAGAACTAAGCGTGAACTCCCAACTCTGTTGCCGGCATGGGGGCCAATCATTAAATGCATATTCATCCAAAATATGTCCAAGGAGTAGCTCTCTATGCCAGCTAAGGAGGACCTGATGCCCTCTACAGCATGGATACTCGACAGGCTGGACTGGTCACATCAGCACAGTGCTCAGCTGCTTAAAAATCCTTTGTTGTTGTTGTTGTTGTTGGATCGTTAATGAGATTTATTTTCATTGCGAGCAAAAAAAAAAACTGAATGACAGATCACTGACAAGAGCGATCATGAATAAATGGAGCACTGTGGTGCTAATTAAACTTGTTCAGCTTTATAAAATAAGTGATTTTTTTTTTCCTTTTGTCTGTGGAATGACAAAACAGCAGCAGGATGCAAAACGCACCAGGAGCACCGTATTACACCAAGGGATCCCTTCAAAAATGCTGCATTTATTCACAAATAGTTTCTACAATACGGGATTTAAAGTATTTCCAGAACAAGGATGTCTTATTTGGACATCAGTGTGTCTGTGATGATGGATACAGATGAAAGGAGTAAATAACAGGTCAGATTAAAATATTTTATTTACTCTGTGTGCTGCTGACAGGTCTGCTTCACAAGAGGCCAATATCTGTTTTTGTTCATTAAAAAAAAGAAAATACAAGATCTAATGGCTTTATTCCAGTTTGTGGGGATTTGTTTTGGATGAAAATAACACATTTTGACAGAAACATCAAAGGACATATCACATGTTATTTAACTTCCCGGTTAGCAATGCAACATTAAAGTGTTCATGATTGTAAGTCTATCCTTGCACATGCGGTAATAAATACTGGTCACTGATGTATTTTATTGCTAATTATCTCTCTTGCTTGGCAGGTTAGCAGGTGGATTTCCAGAAAGCGACTTACTCTGCATTTCTCGCCATTTCTCAGTGTGTGACATCTTTGAGGAAAAGCAGAAACATCCCAATGGCGGAAAGACAAAGTGAAATGAACACTGCTGTAGCCGATAACGAAACATCTGAGCTGTCATTTGAAAGTGATGGCTCGGATTTACACAGGATAAACAAACAGAAGGCAATATACTTCACCCGTGAACCTGCACATGGAATGTCTCCACGGCACTGTTTTTACAGGCTGCCTGAACATGCAGATGTATTTCTTACATTGGAAAAAGTCAGAATACGTTATTTTCAGAAGATAATGAACTTTTTATCTAACGTGCCAGAATCAAGAGTGAACTTTGTGAGGAGCTGAGGGTGGAGCTCATCAGTGTTATTTTTATTTTACTTTGAGAGAATCTGTTGGATTTTGTATCTTGATGAGTGCAGGTATCTGTTCTCTGTAACAGAGCAGCACGCTGTTTTAACCTTAATATTGCTCTCACCATGAACGTGCACGTGCAACTCTCCACAGTTTTTCAGGCTGCCTGATCACAGAGAAGTATTTCTTAGATGTTTCACAGTTATATCGATGACAACACTTATAAGCAGACTGCTTTTAACAGGCATTCATGATGGACATGCATGCAAACTAAGTCTCCCCACAGCAGAGAGCAGCTGCAGCTTTTACTGTGACTGCATCAAAATTGACAGTTATCACTTAAAAACAAGTCATCATAACACAACATCACACTTATGTAAACTTTGCAATTAATCTGTGGCTCCATTCTTAATGTTAGCAGCTGCATTCCATTCAAGCACGTGCTGGGACATTTCGTTAAAGCTACATAATCGCTGTTGGAAACACTCGGAAAAATGAATACTCGCGGGCACTTTGTTTTCTCTGTAGCTGTTTGTTGCAAATGCCATATACTTTGAGACCCATCATGAAAGTGCACAAAGTAATCCCATCATCGGATGGTCACTATTGGCCTAAATCTAAGTTATTATGATTTTGGTGCAACATCTCCTTTAAAATGTCCGTCGGATTCAAGTCGGGTTTGGACAGGAATATGAGGCAAAATCCAAACTTTATTGCCTTCCAGATCCAAGACTGACAGCCTCTCTGATACGGACACTTTGGTTTACGATAAATTCAAAAGATGTCTGTGAGCTACTGGGGACAAACGAGGACAGGCCGAGTGACCGCGAGACCTCCAATTGCAGGGACAAAGTCCGGTCAAGTTTACCTGCATACAGTGTACCTTTTACTGTTTCTAAACACCGGAAAAACATTGAGTTGGTGGGTTTATTTAATTTTAATTATTTATTTATTTTTTTGGTTATGACTAGAGCAGTGTGTTTGAATGTTTTTGATGAATGAACGGAATGTTGCATTTTTACAGCATTCTGCAATTTGCCTGAGAACAATGAAAGGTATGCTGTTTTTATGGCTTTCCTCCCAAACACAGCTATCATTTGTGTGAAGCACGTTTCAATCAAGACATTAAATATAGATTCACACAAGCTGTTATTATTGATGAAATACTGAATGATGACAAAAATGAGCACATAGTGTGTGCAGGATTAGAGCTGACAGCGGAAATATTCTCTATTAAATATTGTCTTATTGTTCAGATCGTCACATCTTGGACATGTTTCAGGGACGGACATTTGCCACAGTGTTATCCATAAACTCAGTCATGTCTGTGTCTTTACATGGAGCCTCCATGTGCGCATTAAAGGATGTTCTACATGAGCGACTTGCAGAGTACTCTGTGCGCATGTGCCAAACAATGTAACAGTAGTCTATTGGTTTCATGGACAGGGTTACATTTAGCTAGAAAATGCAGCCAGATAGGCCTCATAAATAACCAATTACATTAAAGGGGAACAGAAATGCTTTTTGAGAATTTGTTTGTGCATTCCTTGGTAAAAATTGTTATTCATACACTTAAAGAATGTTTGAACGCAGTGGAGGTAATATTATTTGAATTAAATATGCCACAAAATTGACATGTAAATCGCCATTGGCTGAGGTCAGCAGAGGGCATGTCCAGTTGACGTCACTGGTTGGGGTCTCCTCTGCTGCGGACGAGTGTAGTTCACTGAGCTCACTCACTGAAGTTCTATTAGTCTCATCAAGAAACAAGTGAAATATGCCAGAAAGCTGCACATGTTGGCAAAGCCACAAATGGAGTAACAAGGGAGACAATATCTCCTTCCATAAGTAAGTGGTTTTGGTCCGTGACATCTGCTTGATAAACAGGTGTATGTTTCCTGCCTGTGCCTGTGTCGTTGAGGACATGGACAACACTTACACAAACCACAGAGATGTGCACACACACTACTGACTTCATGAATGAAACTCAGTCAATAAAGGATAATTGTGTAAAGATATATATATATGTATATATATATATATATATATATATACCGTATTTTCCGGACTATAAGTCGCACTTTTTTACATGTTTTGGCCGGGGGTGCGACCTATACTCCGGTGCGACTTATAAATGAAAAATATACCGGTAGGATCTCAATTAATTTACTGTAACAAAACAATTTTACGTGACAGAGTCGATCTATGTTTTAAAATGGCCACTGGAAAAGGAAATGCAATGCATCATGGGCACTGTAGTATGACGGCCATCCTATAGTTCACGCTGGTCGCGATAACCAATCAGAGAACAGAACTTTGCATGCGTATTCCTCACCTCGCCCACAGCGTGTGAAGCTGACGAACACGGTGCTTGCTGTTATTCCGGCATGGCGAACAGAACAGCTTCAACCCTTGGATATCAGTGTGAGCAGAGTGTTTAAGTTGACGCTGAGAGCTGCGTGGGAGCATTGGGTGAGCGATGGCGGAGGATTAGCGTGTGCACTTGGAAGGAGCTGGCGTCGATGATTGTGAAAAGCGTTTGAAGCAGACGAACATGGTGTTTATTCTGGGACGGCTAACAAGACAGCTTCAACCCTTGGATATCAGTGTGAGCAGAGTTGACGCTGAGAGCTGCATGGGAGCACTGAGCGACGGCGGAGGATTAGCGTCTGCACTTGGAAGGAGCTGGATCGACACCGCTGGGTGGTCATGAGCTGCGCAGGTAGGTGCTGCATGGTTCGGCTCGCAATGTGGTCCGCAAAATACAAACATATCCGTAGGTAAAATGCAGCTCACGAGAGGGCACTCGAGGCTTGTGTGACTGTTCCTGCGACTTCTGACTACCATAGAAAAATACAAATTTTAACGTTACTGATAACTTAACAAGACAACGGAGAAGGCCCGAAAAAATGCCACCAAAAAGAAAATCATACTCTGCAGATTACAAGTTGCGACTGGTGAAATATGCATCCGAAAACGGTAGCCGTCACAATATTATCATCTGAACTTTTCATGTTAACATACCTGTATGTCCATGGGACTTATAGTCCAGTGGACCTTATTTATGGTTTATTTTTCTTTATAATGGATAAAGTGGCTGGTGCGACTTATACTCCGGTGCGACTTATAGTCCGGAAAATACGGTATACGAGGTCTATTAGAAAAGTATCCGACCTTATTATTTTTTTCAAAAACCATATGGATTTGAATCACGTGTGATTACATCAGACATGCTTGAACCCTCGTGGGCATGCGAGAGTTTTTTCACGCCTGTCGGTTACGTCATTCGCCTGTGGGCAGTCTTTGAGTGAGGAGTCGTCCACCCGCTCGTCGATTTTTTTCATTGTTTGGGAATGGCTCAGAGACTGTTGCTTTGTTTGATAAATATTTTTTCAAAACTGTAAGGCACAACTGAGTGGACACCATTCAATAAATTCAGCTGGTTTTCGGTAAAAATTTTAACGGCTGATGAGAGATTTTGGTCTGGTAGTGTCGCTTTAAGGACGGTCCACGGCGCCTGACGGCGATCTGCGCTTCGAGGCGGCAGCGTCTCGCCATTTCAAGTTGAAAACTTCCACATTTCAGGCTCTGTTGACGCAGTAAGTCGTCAGAGAACAGAGAACTTTCAGAAGAAGTCGGCATGAGGAGTTTATTCGGACATTCCATTGTTAACGGTCATTTTGTAATGAAAGAAGGTGCGGGCAGAGTCGCATGTCGGGCTGGACCCGACCGCGGGGAGTCGCGGCAGGAAAAACACCTCCGTTGGAAATCTTAACGGGCAAGTTGGAACATGCCCAAGCTGTTAAACAATTTCTCAGTTACTCACTTGTTGAAAGCCATTAAAAGCCGGCTGAATTCTACAAATGGTTTTCAACATGGAGGTGTTTTTCCTGTCGCGGCGCACACAGATTTGCCGAGTCGTCACGGAAACGACTCGGCGAATTTGCGCGTACGTCTTTCATTAAAAAAATGTCCTTAAACAGTGGAATGTCCGCATAAATTCCTCATGCCGGCCTCTTCTGAATCTTCTCTGTTCTCTCGCGATGTCCTGGGTGAATTAAGCCTTAAATTAGGATGTTTTCAGCTCGAAACAGGCTGACGACAGCGCCTGGAAGCGCTGCAGGACGTCCCGCTCCATGGGAAGTCCTTACACCGACAGAAACACCCCATAATCTCTCATCAGCCGTTAAACTTTTCACAGAAAACCAGCTTAATTTCTCGAATAGTGTCCACTCGGATATTCCTCACAGGTCCAGAAAAATTTTTGATAAAGCAACGCGCGCCGCCTCGAGCAGCGTGTGAAACAAAGGAATTCAGCCAAGAGGGCGGGACCACATCTCACTCAAGGCCTGCCCACAGGGAAATGACGTCACCGACACGCGTGAAAAAACTCACGCATGCGCACGAGGGTTCAAGCATGATTGGTGTAATCGAATGTCATTCAAATCCATATAGTTAAAAAAAAAAAAAAAAGGGTCGGTTTATTATCTAAGAGACCTCGTATATATATATATATATATATGTTTCGTAATGGTTTTAGGAGCCGCGCTATGCTGAAAACAGCAGCAGCAGCTGGTTCAGCCCAGCAATGCATCTTAACAGCACAGATCCTTGTAACTTTCAACACTAATATTTCTGAATGTGTGGGTGTCAGAGTAAGTTTAATACTTTCCTGACATGATTTAATGTTAATTAATTTTACCCGCTCGATATCCAGGTCAGAATGGCATTTTAACACAGATTTTGCGAGTGTTTTTCTGAGTGTGTTCAGTCGCGAATCCCCACTGAAAATGCATTAACATTTGGGAACTTCGTCAATATTTTGCCCGGTTAGGAGGCGTCATGTTGCTGTCCATGAAGGGACGTTGGCGTTTAGTGGGCAGCATTGGGAGTACGGACTCTAGTAGTCATTTATAACCTCGTTGTTGGTGCCTCTGGCAGGGAATCTCAGAACGAGGCTCATCTTCCCCCCAACCAGTGACGTCATCCGCCTGACCTGCATAAATGGTGGAAGCCGGTCGATGTCAAAGCCTCTCAGAACATGACTAAGACAAGGTTTTCTGTAGATGTTTTATGGTCTTTAGTGTTTCCTTGAACAATAATCCATAATTTGTGTTTATTCATGCTATAAATAATCCGTGGGTGTTTCTGTTCCCCTTTAAGTAAGTTTCTCTTTACAACTGACTGCAAATTATATCAATATGTTTTTGGAAGAGTTTAGAACATATTAGGAAATATCTGATGAGGTATATAATATAACAGCCACTACCATAAAGTAGCATAGAGAACATTGGCTGTGCCTCAGTTGAGAGGCCACATCCTTTGAAGGCTGCATTCTACAAAAGTCTGGTCTTTCAAGACAAGAGAACCTGAGCCAACCATTCACAAATAACTATTCAATTTATTTCATTTATACAGCACCAAATTAACAACAACGCTGCCTCAGGGCACTTCAGATGAGTAAGGTCTAACCTTACCAACCCCCTGGGCAAGCACACAGGAGCAAGCACAATAACATTAACTTTTCTAACCGATATTCCCTGTTGGCTAGCAACCTTGACAACTGCATCCAGTAAGCATTTTATCAACCATTTTGTCTTGGGAGGGAAATCATGCATTGACTCTTAGGGCCCCTTCACACATAGTCCAATTTTGGATGAAGTGCACACTTAGTGCGCATGACGCAGGAATCGTGTGCAAACCGTGTAATGTTGTCTCTATCGCCAATGCCTCGTACACCTGTTGCTACAATTTGCGCACACAAGCGCCTGAACCCATTGCACCCTCTTGCGGCAGGTGTCGGCCAAATTCCAGGTGACATGCACGGACACCTAACACCGCTCACATGGCACTTAGAAAATGTGCCAGTCGCACTCTTGGCACGACAAGAGACTGCAGACAATCACTGTCATACTGCTGTGAAATTTGTCTAAGCTCCCCATCAGTGTGACTTTGCAAACACACACACTGACACATGGGTGTATGCACTCCACTCATGGGAGGTGTGGCTTCTGACAGAAGCAGCTGTGGTGGACTAACAGTTGTCCACTGTGAGGCGCATGTGTCTGATTGCTGTATTTGCATGGATATAAATAAAAACATATATCGCGTGGTGGCGACAAGCTACAGCAAGCGAGCGTGCGCATGGAGGGGACACTGACAACCCCCCAGGTTGAAACAGACCATCAGATCAGAACACACAGTGGGTTATCTGACCATCACGTCACCCACATGAGCTCTGTTCCACATGACATGGTGTCTGTGCTGTGGTGCGCCGTCTAAAAGACACGCGTCAGGTAGAACACGTCCGCGGCTGACTGGATGCACCTGACCAGTAGATGTGGACATCAGAGCACACTGTTTCTCATTCATGTCATTTCATGACTGTATGTCTGTGACCATGGGTCATCACCAGAGGAGCAGATGGATCATTTTTGTATTGCTCGCTTGATAAATGTGTTTTTATATGGTGTGGGATTTTAATTTTATTTGGTAATACTTCCATGTCCTTCCTGGTAGGAGGCAGCTCCCCGTAGCTTTCAAAGAACAGCTCTGTAGCTCAGTGGTAAAGTCTCTGATTGGGAATCAGAGATTTTGAAAGGTGCGACTTCGCGTCCCGGGTGGTGTGTTTTTTTTCTTCTTTTTTTTCTATTATTCCACATCAGTGGCGCGATGTGGTCCTACAGGTACCAGTTGGTTTTTATTTTATCATTTATTCCACATAAGTGACACGATGTGCTTCCACACGTATCAGCTGTTTTTTATTTCTTCCACATAAGCAGTGCCATGTGGTGCACCTGGCACTGTTCCTGCTTGATGGATACCGGCGCATGCACGAACTCTCGCACCAGGTTCGTGCACGCCTGCCCATCGGAGCAATGTTTCGTGCGCTAATTTCAAACTGTTTCGCATTGTTTCACCGTTTTCGTCCAAACGCCATCTAAACTTCGCACTATGTGTGAAGGGGCCCTTAAGGATTGTATGGGCACCTAAGGATACACCTATTGCATCCCTCATTTTTGGGGGAAAGAAGACTGCATTTGGTGACATTCCAAGGAACCTTCAAAATGAGATCCATCCCCTGAATTGAGACATGTCCATTGTAATGAGTAGTCCACATTACCTAGCTAGCTTGGACATGATGCACACAATACTAATAATAATTTACTTTAACACTTATGTGAAGGGAGTGTATTAAACACAAGTGTCAGTCTACTTTTGGTTTTTAGAACAGTTTATAGTTTGATAGGCTAGAATTTAAAAAAATGTGATGATCTCTAGGATAGCTGCTACCATTCTGAAGGTAGTTTTCACTTTCGCTCAATAGACACCATGTGTTTTCTTGCTTGTTGTACATACCAGCAGTGCTGTCAATAGAAGTAGGATAGCAAAGAATGTTTCCCCCTGAATACAGGCAAGGCAAACCACACGGGATGCAACACTGGGTGGATGTCCTGCACTGGTCCATTCAGAATACATGGGTAATGTACACTTAACCCATGTCACTTCCCAGTTTGGAAAAAAAAAAAAAAAATTAAGATTCTGTAGTATTTCTTCTTCTTTTCAAAAACTGTCAGAATTATCATTCTGTACTTAAGAGTCGAATCCTTGTGCCACTCATTTTTTATTAACACTAACCACAAAAAGATGACAGTATACCCTGGGAAATGGATGTATGTCACCCCCCATGAAATTCTGACTAAATGTGAATAGAAGGACATAATGGCCAAGATGTACTGCAATTCGCTGCCATGCCCGGCCCTGATCTAGGCTTTGATCCCTATTTTGCCCCTTCCTTTTACTTGCCGTCTGCTTCTGCTTGGATTTATTAGTTGTTTATTTTCATTATCCTGGGTTCTGTTTTACTTTGCTACTTTGTTACTTTCATACTTTAGCCATTATTCAGTTCTGTTCTGCCAGGTTGTGTTTTCATTTAGTTATCATCTGTTTATTTTTGCTGTTTTCATTTCTGTCATTTTCTGCTGTACTTTAATATCGGGTTTTGCTTTGTGGGTCCAGCCGCCCTGGATGCCGGGCCTCCGCCTGGCCTGACACCAGCGTGTGAAAGACTTACAAAAAGTTCATAACTTTATATCAACATAAAATTTGCCTGTATAGCTGAAGTATAATCCATATTTTGCAAAGGATATGGCCCACATTTCCCTGTGTTCCTTCCATCTACATAGCAGACAAGGCTGGATGTTGACAGTAGGCCCTTGTACAACACATCCCTGCTTGTACTGGAAGGCCACAATAACATTTCTAACTAACATGTAGACAGGTAGCACAATGCTTGATGCTATTACCTAGGACCCTCACCTTGTTTCTAGCCCTGTAGAAGGTAAAAGCAAAACTGCCAACTATTTTGAGAGATAAATCTTGCAATAAATAATGTAAAGAAGGCAGAAGGATTGTGACAAAGGTGATGTTGTCTAACAAGAGGACTCATGACTTTATCAAAAAAGATAAAATGCACTGAGATTTTTTTTCCTCCCCACACCTTTAACATCTTTCAAAGATTAAAGGAGAAAGACTAAAAAATTGTGCAGGCAAAGGGGTGGTGTTGGAACTAGCCAATGAAATGTAGCCTAGCTATTGGGCATTTTGCACTGTGTGTGTGAGGTGTCTGCTTCTTAAAACCTGTAATTTGACCATTCTTTCATTGAATTTCAAATGGTTAGAAACAGAGAGAGATCACATTTTCTTTGTCAGAACATCGTGTGCAAGATGAAGTGACATTTTTATGTTGCATAGACTGCATTAGAGGTTGAATATTGGGGAATCCATCTCCTCTTAAAGTATATACTTTCAAACTTTGAGCGAAGAAGCAATCTTATCTACCACTCATGAGAGAGAGAGAGAAACTCCAACCATTAGACCTGTCACAGCCACTTTCCCCCATCCGGAACAGAATAATGCACAAACACTTTTTAGTCCACATTAAAAATGCATTTGGAGAGGAATAAATGTAGCCCTCTAAAGTTTGTGTCACTCATGAGGTCAGGATGTGATGTACAAAATCCTGCCTACTCCCCAGCAATTACTGCACACTTTATTTGAAAGGATATGCCAGGAGACAGGTGTGCCATTGAGGGTGCTCAGTATGGTGAAAATGGAGGGGAAGAAGAAACACTGCATCACAGTACACTGTGTGAGGCTGTTTAATCTTGAATAATGCACATTCCCCACAGGGGACAGTTATTTGGCAGCAAGTGCCTCTAATGTCATTCAAGCACCTACTCTAGCACATGATGGGGTAAATAATTAGGATGAGTAGTTGGGTGCACCGTTAAGATGCACATGTGATTTTTATGAAGCTTAATGGGGTGCTCCTTCGAAATTGTTCAAGTACAAATCCTAGTTTTCAGCCCCGTGGCATCGTTTTTGTTTTTAAAAGTACATATAAACACACACTGATATAAAACCAAAAAACAACAACGCCATAGGAAAGAAAACTGGGATGTCGGGCTGCACTGTATTCTCATGATACATTTTGTATGATATATGAAAAATAAAACACTATATTTTGTGCATATTCCTACAAACTTTCACATATGCATTTTGCATTTAATGTTCAGAAACAGATATTATCATTTTGGTTAGGGTTAGAACAACAATAACAATAATAATAATGAAAAATACGCAATTTTACTTTCAGTGATGTCATCACCACTTGCCGTCTGACAAATAAGTGACATATGCATGACTTTTTGTGGATTACTTTTCGCATGTTTTAGTGCAAATTTTTCATGAGCATAACCTGAGGGTACTGTTTTGCAATTTAACACTTATGTACGCTGAAGATGTTTCATGTTTTTCCACAAAGAAGTCAGATCACAAATCAGGAAAACTGCAGATGACCCTGGCTGACAGTGAAGTTGACATGTTTTAAACTAATTCCTTTTCACACTTTTGGATTTCTTTGTAACATACAAATTAATCTTTTCTTGCTGAATGACTAATTGTTAATACGGCCTGAAATCAAATTATGATTCCATTAGCAACAACTGAAAATGAAAAGAAAAGTGTAAATAGGATGGGGAAATGAATGTCTTAGAAACAAGTGTCAATTGTTGTAGGATTCAGAATGTATGTGGATTAAAAGTGATTTGCCTCTCAGTTCACTACTGCACAAGCAAACATGATAGTTGAGTGATTAAATCAACCCTTCACCATAAAAAACATCCTCTATCCTCCAATCACAACTTTAATTAGCTATTCATGATTTGATTTATTGAAGGTCATCCAATTAGACATTTGCTTTCGAAAAAATTGCCTCTAATTTGAAGATGTTCCACTTTTTCAATTTACAAACACTGCAGAAACATCTCTATGAAAAGCGGTTGCAGTCTTTTCTGTGGATATTGTACTAAAAAGTAGCTTTGATGAAGCTTTTAACTTTATTGTGTTTGAAATAAATATGTTGTACAACATGCGTTTTCACTGTCATACTGCAGCTGCACTAATACAAGCATCATTTACAGCTAAAACTTCCTTCACTATTCCAGGCTCCTTCTCAAGTGCAGTCATTTGTAACCTTGTAGTGTTGTGACATGCTGAGATTAGATGTTTGTATACCTCTTGTTAAAGAGGAGATCCCTCAAAGCGCAAAGCCATTTCTGACAATTCTTGAGCAATTGATGACCACTTGCTCGATAGCGCGCCAGTAACAAAAATGTACATGTCTTATGGCAATCTCCATAACTTTAACTAGTAATGACTTCATGACTTTCTTTGCTAACAAAATTTTGACTATTAGAGAAAAAATTACTCATAACCATCCCAAAGATGTATCGTTATCTTTGGCTGCTTTCAGTGATGCCGGTATTTGGTTAGACTCTTTCTCTCCGATTGTTCTGTCTGAGTTATTTTCATTAGTTACTTCATCCAAACCATCAACATGCTTATTAGACCCCATTCCTGCCAGGCTGCTCAAGGAAGTCCTACCATTATTTAATGCTTCAATCTTAAATATGATCAATCTATCTTTGTTAGTTGGTTATGTACCACAGGCCTTTAAGGTGGCAGTAATTAAACCATTACTTAAAAAGCCATCACTTGACCCAGCTATCTTAGCTAATTATAGGCCAATCTCCAACCTTCCTTTTCTCTCAAAGATTCTTGAGAGGGTAGTTGTAAAACAGCTAACTGATCATCTGCAGAGGAATGGTCTATTTGAAGAGTTTCAGTCAGGTTTTAGAATTCATCATAGTACAGAAACAGCATTAGTGAAGGTTACAAATGATCTTCTTATGGCTTCGGACAGTGGACTTATCTCTGTGCTTGTTCTGTTGGACCTCAGTGCTGCTTTTGATACTGTTGACCATAAAATTTTATTACAGAGATTAGAGCATGTCATAGGTATTAAAGGCATTGCGCTGCGGTGGTTTGAATCATATTTGTCTAATAGATTACAGTTTGTTCATGTAAATGGGGAATCTTCTTCACAGACTAAAGTTAATTATGGAGTTCCACAAGGTTCTGTGCTAGGACCAATTTTATTCACTTTATACATGCTTCCCTTGGGCAGTATTATTAGACGGTATTGCTTAAATTTTCATTGTTACGCAGATGATACCCAGCTTATCTATCCATGAAGCCAGAGGATACACACCAATTAGCTAAACTGCAGGATTGTCTTACAGACATAAAGACATGGATGACCTCTAATTTCCTGCTTTTAAACTCAGATAAAACTGAAGTTATTGTACTTGGCCCCACAAATCTTAGAAGCATGGTGTCTAACCAGATCGTTACTCTGGATGGCATTTCCCTGATCTCTAGTAATACTGTGAGAAATCTTGGAGTTATTTTTGATCAGGATATGTCATTCAAAGCGCATATTAAACAAATATGTAGGACTGCCTTTTTTCATTTACGCAATATCTCTAAAATCAGAAAGGTCTTGTCTCAGAGTGATGCTGAAAAACTAATTCATGCATTTATTTCCTCTAGGCTGGACTATTGTAATTCATTATTATCAGGTTGTCCTAAAAGTTCCCTAAAAAGCCTTCAGTTGGTTCAGAATGCTGCAGCTAGAGTACTGACGGGGACTAGCAGGAGAGAGCATATCTCACCCGTGTTGGCCTCCCTTCATTGGCTTCCTGTTAATGCTAGAATAGAATTTAAAATTCTTCTTCTTACTTATAAGGTTTTGAATAATCAGGTCCCATCTTATCTTAGGGACCTCGTAGTACCATATTACCCCATTAGAGCGCTTCGCTCTCAGACTGCGGGCTTACTTGTAGTTCCTAGGGTTTGTAAGAGTAGAATGGGAGGCAGAGCCTTCAGCTTTCAGGCTCCTCTCCTGTGGAACCAGCTCCCAATTCAGATCAGGGAGACAGATACCCTCTCTACTTTTAAGATTAGGCTTAAAACTTTCCTTTTCGCTAAGGCTTATAGTTAGGGCTGGATCGGGTGACCCTGGACCATCCCTTGGTTATGTTGCTTTAGACGTAGACTGTGGGGGGGTTCCCATGATGCACTGTTTCTTTCTCTTTTTGCTCCGTATGCATCACTCTGCATTTAATCATTAGTGATCGATCTCTTTTTCCTGGTTCTTTCCCTCAGCCCCAACCAGTCTCAGCAGAAGACTGCCCCTCCCTGAGCCTGGTTCTGCTGGAGGTTTCTTCCTGTTAAAAGGGAGTTTTTCCTTCCCACTGTGGCCAAGTGCTTGCTCATAGGGGGTCGTTTTGACCGTTGGGGTTTTTCATAATTATTGTATGGCCTTGCCTTGCAATGTGGAGCGCCTTGGGGCAACTGTTTGTTGTGATTTGGCGCTATATAAGAAAAAAAGTTGAAGTTGAAGTTGATTGTGGACAGTATAGAATCACTCAGTCAATAGTGGAGCTTATATCTGCAAATAGTGCACTTTGTGCATATACTCTTGAGAATTTTTCAGGTGGGGACTAAAGATGCATATGTGCGTACCTACTGTCACTGCATTTTATTTAAAAAATTAAATAAATGAGACCAATTGTTAGAAAGAATGTCAACCGCAAGTACATTCATTAATTTTATATACCCGCTTATTTCAATTAAGACTTAAGAGGGAGCTGGAGCCTATCCCAGCAGTCATTGGACGAGAGACAGGGTACTGTGGAAAGGGCCACATACTGACAGACAAACATTTTCACACTCTCACTCATCCCTGCGGTCAATCTAGTCACCAATTCACCTAACCTGCATGTCTTTGGAAATGGGAGGAAGCTGGACCACCCGGAGGGAACACGGAGAGAACATACAAGCTCCACACAGAAAGGACAAAGTCAGAAGCCATCACAGGACTTCTTGCTGTGAGCAACCATGCTGCTAACCACTAAGCCACCGTGCTGCCCACCACAAGTACAGATCAAGTTAATCTTTTTGGATTTTACTCTAAATCCTAAAACAACCACTTAATGGAAAAACTACCTTGAAAATGGAAGGGAAAGAAAGCCTCAGAGCCTAGCTCTGGGAATTACTCACGTAGCACGTCCCTGTTTGGGTTTCTACAATGCATTTTAATGGGAAGATCTGTCCAAACTTTGGACTGGTAGTGTAAAGCTGTAACATCAGCTTTTGAGCTGCCTTCTGCAGTCAGAGATGTTGGGCTAAGTGACACACATTTAAAGAGGGAGAGGATGCCCAGTGCATTTATGGGACCGCTGGAGCAAAGTTGACTTGGCAGCAGCCATTGCCCTGCCGATCACTGATTTTCTGGTGCTGTAGAACTTTGGGAATTTTACAGCTTTGTCTGATATTCTCATGAAGTGAGCAGAACCAAAGCCAAATTGTATACTCTATGCTGGCACCTAATCCACTCATACATGATGAGCTGCAGCAGAACTTCAGAGCATCGCAGTTGCACAGTTTTACTATTAGTGGTTCACTTCATCTCCAACTGTGAGAATGAAATATTTCAAGACACAGTGAAGTAATTCAAATGGGTTTAGCACAAAATAACCTGTGTGGATATCTGAAAGTTTCATCCCTTTTGATTGTTATCAAACTTGGCAAAATTTATTTCATGACAAAATGTAGTTAATACCTTTATTTCTGTTCATCACAAAAGATCATTTTATTGCTGATGTTTATGTTGGGGAAATTCCATTGAAAATATAGGGAGGTCAGTCTAGGATTTTGTAGGCGACATGATATAGCATGATCTCAAACAGCAGGCTCTCTGGTTTGGTATGTTTACTAGCTGTTCCCATCGCTTTCTTTCTGCTTCAAGTTTACATAATTTTCAGGCACTTTCAGTCACAGCTGAAGGTCTGCTGTGTTTCTTCATCATGATGATAACACTAACATTTGTAAATAACCCCCACGTCATTTATGACATCATCCCAAAAAGTGTCATGGTATCTTGATGGTGTATTTTTAACCCATGTGGGTCAAAATCCTAAACTGTTTTCAGATCAGATAAATTTATACTGACAATATAAGATCAGGAATCCTTTATTTGAATGCTAATAATACAATAACATGCTTCTGGAGGGCGATATGCATTTTCAAGAGGCCCGACGTCCATGCCCAGTTGCCCAAAATGACAGCTATTCACCCGAGTTAGATGAGGGCGAATAGCTGTCATTGCGGCCGACGTCATGGACGGAGAGACTCAGAAAAATGCATACCACATGACAACAGCATGTTATTTGCATTATTATCACTGTTTGCTGAGATACACAACATGTAATGCATACATAAAAAGTTGGCTCACTTTAACTTTTGTCGTGTCGGCTGGCGTGCGCTGCTCTCCAAATTCGCCAGTGCGTCCTCATGAAGCTGGCTGCTCATGGCTGCTGTTGTCATACTATCCATGAGAAAATCATCCGGAATATCCATATTGGGACCAACACACACTTCTCGCCTTTTTAGTTTTTTTTTTTTTTTTTCCTTCTCTGCGGACAGTTCTTGGGCTGCGCACGCTATGACGTCATTTGTTTACGCACAGCGGGTGCGTATAGCCAGATAGCGTCGGCGTAAATCTACGATGCCGGCCTAGCAATGCCTCGGTAAAATGATAATAATGAACAATATAGTGGTATCCAAGAAAATAATTTTCATGAAAATTCAGTAAGGTATATCTTCTATTATACATTCCAAATTTAAGGTAGAACTCTACTAGTGTATACTAAGGTACACCTAAATATCTTAAAATTTTCAGGCACTTTCAGTCACAGCTGAAGGTCTGCTGTGTTTCTTCATCATGATGATAACACTAACATTTGTAAATAACCCCCACGTCATTTATGACATCATCCCAAAAAGTGTCATGGTATCTTGATGGTGTATTTTTAACCCATGTGGGTCAAAATCCTAAACTGTTTTCAGATCAGATAAATTTATACTGACAATATAAGATCAGGAATCCTTTATTTGAATGCTAATAATACAATAACATGCTTCTGGAGGGCGATATGCATGTTCAAGAGGCCCGACGTCCATGCCCAGTTGCCCAAAATGACAGCTATTCACCCGAGTTAGATGAGGGCGAATAGCTGTCATTGCGGGCGACGTCATGGACGGAGAGACTCAGAAAAATGCATACCGCATGACAACAGCATGTTATTTGCATTATTATCACTGTTTGCTGAGATACACAACATGTAACGCATACATAAAAAGTTGGCTCACTTTAACTTTTGTCGTGTTGGCTGGCGTGCGCTGCTCTCCAAATTCGCCAGTGCGTCCTCATGAAGCTGGCTGCTCATGGCTGCTGTTGTCATACTATCCATGAGAAAATCATCCGGAATATCCATATTGGGACCAACACACACTTCTCGCCTTTTTAGTTTTTTTTTTTTTTTTTTTCCTTCTCTGCGGACAGTTCTTGGGCTGCGCACGCTATGACGTCATTTGTTTACGCACAGCGGGTGGGTATAGCCAGATAGCGTCGGCGTAAATCTACGATGTCGGCCTAGCAATGCCTCGGTAAAATGATAATAATGAACAATATAGTGGTATCCAAGAAAATAATTTTCATGAAAATTCAGTAAGGTATATCTTCTATTATACATTCCAAATTTAAGGTGGAACTCTACTAGTGTATACTAAGGTACACCTAAATATGTTAAAAAAAAAAACAAAAAAAAAAAACAGAGCCACTTATGTGCCTGGTCTTGAGAACCAGGGGTGGTAGGTTAAAAAGCTTTTTTATCCCATGGGAACTCTCCCTACCCACCTAAGCGGCTCAGGAATATGGACAGCATGTATATAAGTGACATTTACACAATCAGGGCAGTAAACAACATGTATAAGAAATATAGTTACTACATAATATTATAGGAGTTAGCTCCTGAATCCTAAGTGTTCATACAGGAGAAGATTGCAGCATACATCTACCTAGTCTGTAGACTTGTTGTAAAACTAAATTACGAGGGCTGTCCGTAAAGTATAGGTCCTTTTTATTTTTTTCAAAAACTATATGGATTTCATTCATATGTTTTTATGTTAGACATGCTTGAACCCTCGTGCGCATGCGTGAGTTTTTCCACGCCTGTCGGTGACGTCATTCGCCTGTGAGCACTCCTTGTGGGAGGAGTCGTCCAGCCCCTCGTTGGAATTCCTTTGTCTGAGAAGTTGCTGAGAGACTGGCGCTTTGTTTGATCAAAATTTTTTCTAAACCTGTGAGACACATCGAAGTGGACACGGTTCGAAAAATTAAGCTGGTTTTCAGTGAAAATTTTAACAGCTGATGAGACATTTGGAGGTGATTCTGTCGCTTTAAGGACTTTTCACGGTGCGAGACGTCGCTCAGCGCTCTCAAGCGGCGTCATCAGCCTGTTTCAAGCTTAAAACCTCCACATTTCAGGCTCTATTGATCCAGGACGTCGTGAGAGAACAGAGACGTTTCAGAAGAAGTCGGTTTCAGCATTTTATCCGGATATTCCACTGTTAAAGGAGATTTTTTTAATGAAAGACGTGCGGACGGGTCCGCGCATCGGGACGCAGCCGACGCGGCGCGGCGGCACAGGAAAAACACCTCCGTGTTGATAACCATTTGTTAAAATCCAGTTGGCTTTTGATGGCTTTCAGTGGAGTGAGTATATGAGAAATTGTTTATCAGCTGGAGATGTTCCAACTTGTCCTTAAGGCTTCCAGCAGAGGTGTTTTCCTGTGACGGTAAAAACATATGAATGAAATCCATATAGTTTTTGAAAAAAAATAAAAAGGACCTATACTTTACGGACAGCCCTCGTATAGCTAGTAGGCTAAGGATCATGACTTATGATACTGTTGACCATAAAATTTTATTACAGAGATTAGAGCATGCCATAGGTATTAAAGGCACTGCGCTGCGGTGGTTTGAATCATATTTGTCTAATAGATTACAATTTGTTCATGTAAATGGGGAATCTTCTTCACAGACTAAAGTTAATTATGGAGTTCCACAAGGTTCTGTGCTAGGACCAATTTTATTCACTTTATACATGCTTCCCTTAGGCAGTATTATTAGACGGTATTGCTTAAATTTTCATTGTTACGCAGATGATACCCAGCTTTATCTATCCATGAAGCCAGAGGACACACACCAATTAGCTAAACTGCAGGATTGTCTTACAGACATAAAGACATGGATGACCTCTAATTTCCTGCTTTTAAACTCAGATAAAACTGAAGTTATTGTACTTGGCCCCACAAATCTTAGAAACATGGTGTCTAACCAGATCCTTACTCTGGATGGCATTACCCTGACCTCTAGTAATACTGTGAGAAATCTTGGAGTCATTTTTGATCAGGATATGTCATTCAAAGCGCATATTAAACAAATATGTAGGACTGCTTTTTTGCATTTACGCAATATCTCTAAAATCAGAAAGGTCTTGTCTCAGAGTGATGCTGAAAAACTAATTCATGCATTTATTTCCTCTAGGCTGGACTATTGTAATTCATTATTATCAGGTTGTCCTAAAAGTTCCCTAAAAAGCCTTCAGTTAATTCAAAATGCTGCAGCTAGAGTACTGACGGGGACTAGAAGGAGAGAGCATATCTCACCCATATTGGCCTCTCTTCATTGGCTTCCTGTTAATTCTAGAATAGAATTTAACATTCTTCTTCTTACTTATAAGGTTTTGAATAATCAGGTCCCATCTTATCTTAGGGACCTCGTAGTACCATATCACCCCAATAGAGCGCTTCGCTCTCAGACTGCAGGCTTACTTGTAGTTCCTAGGGTTTGTAAGAGTAGAATGGGAGGCAGAGCCTTCAGCTTTCAGGCTCCTCTCCTGTGGAACCAGCTCCCAAATCAGATCAGGGAGACAGACACCCTCTCTACTTTTAAGATTAGGCTTAAAACTTTCCTTTTTGCTAAAGCTTATAGTTAGGGCTGGATCAGGTGACCCTGAACCATCCCTTAGTTATGCTGCTATAGACGTAGACTGCTGGGGGGTTCCCATGATGCACTGTTTCTTTCTCTTTTTGCTCTGTTTGCACCACTCTGCATTTAATCATTAGTGATCGATCTCTGCTCCCCTCCACAGCATGTCTTTTTCCTGGTTCTCTCCCTCAGCCCCAACCAGTCCCAGCAGAAGACTGCCCCTCCCTGAGCCTGGTTCTGCTGGAGGTTTCTTCCTGTTAAAAGGGAGTTTTTCCTTCCCACTGTAGCCAAGTGCTTGCTCACAGGGGGTCGTTTTGACCATTGGGGTTTTACATAATTATTGTATGGCCTTGCCTTACAATATAAAGCACCTTGGGGCAACTGTTTGTTGTGATTTGGCGCTATATAAAAAAATTGATTGATTGATTGATTGATTATAGGGTTAAAAAACCATGAAAGGTGACATGTACAAGTTACAAAGACATTACATGACAATCTACCATAAGTAGTTAAAGAACAAAAAACGGTGATGTTCCATCTTGTAGCTATTGACTGTCATTTCACATGGTCACACCGTCACACTGTCATGCGTCAAGAAAGCCCCACAACTGAGATTAACATGGCTGCAACCCAAAATGTTTATAATAGTGTGATAAACCATAATGTATACCATATAAACAATGTGACAATCATGACATCAAACAGGCTATGAATGAAATATCAGCTCAAATAAGGGCTCATTTCAGTGACAGCTATGAGCTGGAGGAGTCCTTTTCAAATTAGCTCACACACAAAATGCATCACAGAGATGTGACTTAAAAAAAGAGTTACATATTTTCTTATCACCTATGACAATGCAGACTTCCTGACCAGTGAACACTGCCATTCACAACACGGCACACTCACAGTAACAGCAGTGAAAACAAATAAGAAGGATTCAGCAATGCACTGAATGATGGGAAGGTGCTACACTGATGGGATAATAAGAAATCGGTAAGGATCAAGCCTCTGGCAAATGGGAGATAGCAGGATGGTGTGGGCAAGAACTTCTGCTGCCACTCAGTGTGGCGTGCACTTTAGATCGACCTACAACCTCTTTATTTAAATATCCGATCCTAAATTCATATTTATATAGCGCTATATTCCTCTGAGTGTCCCTTCACACAGACTCAGCGTAAACCCAATTTACCAATGGAAATATACTTTTAGCACATGAATGCACATACCAGCAGAGTCCAGCTGGAATACACCTGCTAACATATGTTCTCATTTACCAGAATCAAAAGTAACACTAGTGCTCCTCAGGATTGACTTTCAAGGAGAAATTGCAGGATTTCCTGATCAGTAGCTTGCTGAAAGACAATTATTCATAGTCATGCTCCAACAGGTCAGATGAGGTCAGGGAGCATGCGCTGGTGCTGCACATCACTACATCCACAACACTATGAAACCACCCTGGGGGAGGCAACCTCCCAGCCAAGCAACTGGTCGAAGTCCACCTCAAGAAAGTTGTCATGTGTCTGCCACAGCCAGGTGTACCGAGGGTAATCCCTTATACTGATTTTACTCATGCTAAATTTGCAGCCCATGTGCAGCCTGTTGTGTCTGTGCAACCTGCTCTCACAGCAAGTTGTGATTGAGCAGCACGAAATATACATTAATCTATTGGTTTGTGACATTGTTACGAAAAGTGCCTAATTTTTGTCACGGCAGCACAAATTCATTCTAATTCATTCCGTGATGGCTGCACAAAATTAAAAGTGACGTGGGGGGGTCGGGTGGTTATGGTTAGGGTGGGGGGAAGGAGTAAGATTAGGTTACGGTTAAGGTTAGGGTCGGGGGTAGGAGTAGGGCAGTGTTGTATAAAGTACCGGAAAATCACACTTAAGTAAAACTACAGATACCCATTAAAAAATGACTTTGGTAGAAGTTCAAGTCACTGACTGAAATGCTACTCAAGTAAAAGTCTTAAAGTATCTAGTATTTATTGTACTTAAGTATGAAAAATAATGTACAACTAAATGTACTCAAGTATTGAAAGTAAAAGTACAAGTAAATGTTAATAATCAAAAACGGACTGATTTTTTTTTTTTTAATAAAAGTTTATCTAGGCTTGTAAATGATGTAAATGGTAGTATTAGTCAAAATACTGAAAATTATGCACATCACACAAAAACACTTCAGAAACAAGGTTTCAAAACCTAAACGAGAGTAGGCTACTCACTAGGTGTTCACAGGAAACAGTTATTTATTTCTATATGTATTTATTTATTTTCATTGTTACATGGTTTTATCTTTTCTGTTGCATTTTGTTTCATTAGGTTCTTTTCGTCTCTTTCTCTAAAATTGTATTGTAATATTATTAGTCTATTATTATTGACTATTATTGTCTATTATGTAGACTATTATTGTTTTTGCTATAATATATTAATAAAAAAAAAAAATACAATTTGACTCTTTTACAACAACGAACGCTGAGCCATTAATTATACAGAAAACAAATCAACACAAACGTGCTCATGCGAACAGCTTAATGCTAACTTAACATTGAAAATGCCATAGACATGCTAACGTGTTAGCATCGGCCCCGTTTTTAAGTTATAAAATACATCTATCAACTGTTTCAGAAGACCATAACAGGTCGGTTTAACATAAAAATATTAAATATTACTCACAGACATATGCTCTTCGGGGTTTTAGTGGGGAAAAAATTAGGAAAGTGAGTGAAATATAGTGAAGAAAGTAAGTGAAATATAGCAATCAATCCACGAATCATAGATTGAAGCACTGCTTCGACCTGCGAATCACTGCTTCGATTGGTTCAAGGTTCAAAGCAAAGCTGCGTGGCAGAAAAGTTGATTACAGACCTGCTGCAGGTCTGTAATCAATGTAGAGAAATGATCATTTTCCTGATAAACAAGTGCGCAACTGCAAAAAAGCCTACCGGACATGCCTCATGACAAATCAGCCTGACTTTGTTGCAGTCACTAGTAATCAGTGGTGTCTCTGGGTGAAAACACGACTTTTTTCGTGTGTGTGTGTTTTTTTTTTTTTGTAAAGAGTAACGGCATGGCGCATAGAAAATGTATCGGAGTAGAAGTATGCAATTAAGGTCGGAAATGTAGTGAAGTAAAAGTGAAAGTAAGCTGAATTAAAAAAACTCAAGTAAAGTACAAAGTCTCCCAAAGCGTACTTAAGTACAGTAGTGAAGTATTTTTATTTCGTTACTATACAACACTGGAGTAGGGTTAAGAATAGTGAGTTAAAAAAAAACCTGTCACAAAAATTTGACTCATTTCGTCACGGCAGCACGAAAAAAAAAGCGTGAGACTGGGCTGGTCTGTGACATGTGTACAGAGCTGACTCAAATCAATGCTTCCTTTTCCACTAGCTCCGCAGCAGTACATTTCAGTTGCTTCCCAGCTGGAACACCATGTACCACTATGCAGCAAACAGACAAGAGGTCTATACTGTATATAAGTGACTGACTGAATTTTATTTTGCACTTACAGCCATTGACATGCAAAATTCTCATTTATGTACTGCTGTTTAAGTCATGTTACCCACCAATTACCAATTGTGCGATTAGTCTTAGGAAATTGCCTGCCAAACTTTGCATTGCCCATGCAATTTAGCACTCATTATCTAGGCTCTTAGTATATCATGTCCAAATTTATTCCAGCGGAACTCAAGTATCCTCAGAAGAGGAGATGTACAAAAGACATCTAGTTGTCGCCTTCGGTCACTGGTTATCCTCCAAGTAAGCATCTCTGCAATACAATAAGAAAGGAATCGCCACTAAATATTTAGACCTTTGTTCTCCTGCAAAGGTAGCAGCATTGCTAAATGCCTCTATCCTGTGACCTCATGTGTCCACAAGCTCTTCCTAGATGTTCCTCCAGCTCAAAGGCTGAGTACCCAGACGTCTCCCAACGTGCCATGTCAGACACGGCAAGGCTGCGGAGATTTTCACTCTGATTTCTTCCGAAGCCTGAGAAAGCTGAGCGATCACCATCTTGCATTTGCGTCTGCAGAACCATAAAAAAGCTTAAAAAACAGCAGCACAACAAGTCTCCCATCACCCTGCTGGGATAAGCTTTTTTCAGCGACTTTTCAGAGTGACGCCGAGCCAAGGGAGGACTGACGACTTGGTGGGCGATGGAACCGCGACAGTGGGCCAACCCACATGGAGGAGCCGGGGTTCAGGCCTCATCCCTGGGCAGAGCATGGCAAGCAGCCGGGGTGATGAAGCAGACCCACTCAGTCTGAAATTACTCACTTTTGGATATATAAAAACACCCAGTTTAAGCAACAGAGCTTACTTCTGCAAATTTGTCTGAGGTGAGAATAATTTTAAAATAAATTGTGATGTGCACGTCTGACGGTTTAATGTTTGGCTAACATTAGCTTAGCCTTTTAGCTGTAGAATCACAGTCGGGCTGAGTGAATGTTTTAACTTGTAAGTAATTTTTTTTTTTAACCAAATAAAGCTGCAGCATTTTTGTTAATTCTGAGACCATAAAACTCAACTTTAAATAACTTTTTTTTTTTGGGGGGGGGGGGGGGGGGGGTTGGTGTTGTTTTTTATTTTCATTATTTTTAACTGTTTAGTATTTCTTTATATTTTAAGTTATCTTTTTTCTTTGTCCCACAATCAGGAATATTTGCTCTGCAGACACACTTCAAAAACTTCAAGTGATGAGCTTAACACCAAAACCTGAAGTCCAGTCAGAAGAAAACATCTCTGCTCTCCAAAATGGGAGAAATGTCTTTAAAAACTCCAGAGGTCGAAGCTGCAGAAGAGACTTTCATGTGGTTAAATGTCCTGAGAGTCCAGCAAACCAACACCATTTTATTATTTTTAAAAAGCTGTTTCATTTCATATTTTAACATTAAATGAATGGGTCATTAAACATGTCCATGAAGTCTAAAGTTCAGTCAAAAGACATTTGCACAGGTAGAAGAAGCCCTGCCCTGATTGTGCATAATTTTAAAATATTCACAGTCACTAGAATAGTCAAATTCATATTTTTAGAAATTGATCTGTCCTGATTGCAACAGTAAGCAATCACATAGTCAACGAGGACATAATTAAATGTTGAAATGACTAAATTAAAAAATGATTTCATCATGAGGTTTATGTCGCATTAACAATCACACTGCAGTCATTGTTAAATTATCTACTGTTGCATTTATAATAAGCATTTGTATTTATTTGCAGTGTCTGTTTTTCTGGTTTAAAATGAGATATGAATAATCTAACAGACTTAAAAAATGTACACAATTTCATGGTATTTTATCTGTCTAAAAATAAATGTCCAAGGTTCCTTATGTTAAACAAGAAATCATCTAATCTGAAATAACAGGCAAGTTATGGTTTTAATTTACAGATGAAGAAAAGGTTTCAAAAGAATCTTTTATTTTTACTATTTTAATTATAAGTGTTCTAAACCTTTTTTACAGCAATCAGAAATTAATTTTGAGGTAAAAAAAATTTGCAAGAACTTTCTTCAGAAAACTGTGAGTAGTTCTGTGACACGTTTCTGCCACAGATCTGTATATAAAAGTGTTTTATACAGATCAGTGGTTTCTGCATTGTAGTCTTCTGTGTTTTTAGCCTGACGCCTCATTTCTATTGGACAGCGCAAAGCTACGTCACAGCTCAGGGTGGGGAAAGTTGGATTGGGTTGAACTTTGACCGCGGCAGCCTGTCGACAAGTGGCAATGCGTGCTCCCACATTTAGCTCCTTTTTTACGCAAAGCTTCTGCCGCATCAAACAAGTGACGCGTCTCATTGAAAATAATGCTATTTAGACTGATTCGCTACGCATCTGCTGTGGCTGATGCCTCTGGTGTGAAAGTCCCTTTAGTCTTTATCCAGGACCATCACAAACCCAGACACTCTGGTTACTCACTCAGCTTCTCAAGTGCTACAATAAGGACATCCACTGATTCCACAAAGATCACAGCATCATCTGTGAAGTCAAGATCAATAAACCTTTTCTCATCAACAGCTACTACAATGCTAACATTTATGTGGTGCTTCATGCACCCAACCAGAGAAAGACTATGTTCACACATAAGTATCTTGTTTCCACTATTGTAGTGCTCTTGATGGTGTTCAGCTCAGATCTTTTAAGAAACACCCTGCAGTTGGTTGGAAGCTCACTGAATGATATTATGTTGTCAGTGTTGCATTCAGAGCAGCAAAGTGGCTTACAGAGTTACACAGTTGCCTATATAATAGTATACAAACTAAAGCTTAATGGTGCCCCAACCCATCCTAAACAACATATCAAAAGTCCTGATGAATTCTCCTGCTGCTCACTTAGAAATTCAGCCTCCACAGGTGATTTTCAAACGTTAGCTAGTATAGAGTTATATAGCATAAAAATAGCAACATTTAAATGCTTTCTGAGCTACCTCCTAAAAATTAATTTACACAAAGAAAATTTTACACATGTTTTCTTATCAACTGGAACCTATTCAGGGGTCAAAACAAGGACCACCTTACTCTACATTTACCTTTAGTGTGAATGTGTTTGTCTGTCTATATCTGGCCCTGTGATGGACTAGCAGCCTGTCCAGCATATACTGCACCTCTTCCCCAATGACCACTGGGATAGGCTACAGCTCCCCCATATCACTTAACTGGAATAAGTGGGTATTGAAAATGAATGAACATTTCATTTTTAAACATACTGTATTTACCTTTTCACACACACACACACACACATCTTGGTGTTACTTTGCACACCAGAAACAGGACCAGAACCTTGTTCAAGGAAAGTGATACAAGTGCTGTAACCTTTCTCACCCACATTTTCCTGTCTAGCTGGGTGATTAACTGCTGTCATAGATGGTCATAAGCTCACTTCCATATATATATATATATATATATATATATATATATATATATATATATATATATATATATATATATATATATATATATATATATCCATCTATCTATAGAGAGATAGATAGATAGATAAATAGATAGATAGTAGGGATGTCCCGATCCGATCACGTGATCGGAAATCGGGCCTGATCATGTGGTTTCAGACTTGATTGAAATCAGACCCAATCTTTTTTTTTCATTTTATGTAATTGAACTAAAGAAAAAACATGAGTTCAACCCAATCTAACTTTCGACACTCTGAGCTGTGACGTAGCTTCGCGATGTCCAATAGGAACGACGCGTTGGGCCAAAACACGGAAGACTAGTGGCAGAAACCACTGATCTCTACAAAACAGATCGGTGCAGAAACCACTGATCTGTACAAAACAGAAACGTGTCACAGGACTGCTCATTTATAGAGCTGTTTTCTGAAGAAAAATCCTTGGAAAAGTTTTTGTTGTTGTTTGTTACCTCAAAATTTCTGATTACCGTTTAAAAAAAGTTTAGAACACATGTAATTAAAATAGCTAAATCAATAAATGGCTCTTTAGAAACCTTTCATCTGTAAATTAAAACCACCTGTTATTTCAGATTAAATAATTTCTTGTTTAACATAAGGAACCTTGGACATTTATTTTTAGACAAATAAAATAACATGGAAATTTGTACATTTTTTAAGTCTGGTAGATTATTACTTGATTGTTCAAGCTACCTCAAGGAGAAGTGCACTGTTTAAGTGATAAATAATAAAATAAGGTGATTAAAATGAAAATATTATATATTTAGCATTTGTTCATTGTTCATTCAGTTTTTTTAAAGTATCGGATCAGGACTCTGTATCGGCAGATACTCAAAATCAGATGACTCAGAATCAGATCGGGGCCAAAAAAACCTGATCGGGACATCCCTAATAGATAGACAGATATTAGATTGTTCACAGTTATATACAACACTTATTAGCATTTATAACATGCTGCTTTTATGGACGCAAGTGCAAAAAACCTTCTCATAGCTGCTCCTTTTACCATGACTGCATCAAAATGAACAGTTATCACTGAAAAATGAGTCGTCATAACACAACATCACACTTGTGTAAACTTTGGAATGAATCTGTGCCTCCGTTCTTAATGTTAACAGATACATTTCATTGAAGCACACGCTGGGATGCTCCTAACATCTACGTCACCTGTCGGCAGTGGTGGGCACAGTTCAGATAATCCGATATGAGATAATTATTGAAGCTAATGTTTTTGCTATCGGATTAGCTTTTCATCGGACCAATTATCAATCAATCAATCAATTTTATTTATATAGCGCCAAATCACAACAAACAGTTGCCCCAAGGTGCTTTATATTGTAAGGCAAGGCCATACAATAATTACGGAAAAACCCCAATGGTCAAAACGACCCCCTGTGAGCAAGCACTTGGCGACAGTGGGAAGGAAAAACTCCCTTTTAACAGGAAGAAACCTCCAGCAGAACCAGGCTCAGGGAGGGGCAGTCTTCTGCTGGGACTGGTTGGGGATGAGGGAGAGAACCAGGAAAAAGACATGCTGTGGAGGGGAGCAGAGATCAATCACTAATGATTAAATGCAGAGTGGTGCATACAGAGCAAAAAGAGAAAGAAACACTCAGTGCATCATGGGAACCCCCCAGCAGTCTAAGTCAATAGCAGCATAACTAAGGGATGGTTCAGGGTCACCTGATCCAGCCCTAACTATAAGCTTGAGCAAAAAGGAAAGTTTTAAGCCTAATCTTAAAAGTAGAGAGGGTGTCTGTCTCCCTGATCCGAATTGGGAGCTGGTTCCACAGGAGAGGAGCCTGAAAGCTGAAGGCTCTGCCTCCCATTCTACTCTTACAAACCCTAGGAACTACAAGTAAGCCTGCAGTCTGAAAGCGAAGCGCTCTATTGGGGTGATATGGTACTATGAGGTCCCTAAGATAAGATGGGACCTGATTATTCAAAACCTTATAAGTAAGAAGAAGAATTTTAAATTCTATTCTAGAATTAACAGGAAGCCAATGAAGAGAGGCCAATATGGGTGAGATATGCTCTCTCCTTCTAGTCCCCGTTAGTACTCTAGCTGCAGCATTTTGAATTAACTGAAGGCTTTTCAGGGAACTTTTAGGACAACCTGATAATAATGAATTACAATAGTCCAGCCTAGAGGAAATAAATGCATGAATTAGTTTTTCAGCATCACTCTGAGACAAGACCTTTCTAATTTTAGAGATATTGCGTAAATGCAAAAAAGCAGTCCTACATATTTGTTTAATATGCGCTTTGAATGACATATCCTGATCAAAAATGACTCCAAGATTTCTCACAGTATTACTAGAGGTCAGGGTAATGCCATCCAGAGTAAGGATCTGGTTAGACACCATGTTTCTAAGATTTGTGGGGCCAAGTACAATAACTTCAGTTTTATCTGAGTTTAAAGGCAGGAAATTAGAGGTCATCCATGTCTTTATGTCTGTAAGACAATCCTGCAGTTTAGCTAATTGATGTGTGTCCTCTGGCTTCATGGATAGATAAAGCTGGGTATCATCTGCGTAACAATGAAAATTTAAGCAATGCCGTCTAATACTGCCTAAGGGAAGCATGTATAAAGTGAATAAAATTGGTCCTAGCACAGAACCTTGTGGAACTCCATAATTAACCTTAGTCTGTGAAGAAGATTCCCGATTTACATGAACAAATTGTAATCTATTAGATAAATATGATTCAAACCACCGCAGCGCAGTGCCTTTAATACCTATGGCATGCTCTAATCTCTGTAATAAAACTTTATGGTCAACAGTATCAAAAGCAGAACTGAGGTCTAACAGAACAAGCACAGAGATGAGTCCACTGTCTGAGGCCATAAGAAGATCATTTGTAACCTTCACTAATGCTGTTTCTGTACTATGATGAATTCTAAAACCTGACTGAAACTCTTCAAATAGACCATTCCTCTGCAGATGATCAGTTAGCTGTTTTACAACTACCCTTTCAAGCAGTTTTGAGAGAAAAGGAAGTTTGGAGATTGGCCTATAATTATCTAAGATAGCTGGGTCAAGTGATGGCTTTTTAAGTAATGGTTTAATTACTGCCACCTTAAAAGCCTGTGGTACATAGCCAACTAATAAAGATAGATTGATCACATTTAAGATCGAAGCATTAAATAATGGTAGGGCTTCCTTGAGCAGCCTGGTAGGAATGGGGTCTAATAGACATGTTGATGGTTTGGATGAAGTAACTAATGAAAATAACTCAGACAGAACAATCTGAGAGAAAGAGTCTAACCAAATACCGGCATCACTGAAAGCAGCCAAAGATAACGATACGTCTTTGGGATGGTTATGAGTAATTATTTCTCTAATAGTTAAAATTTTATTAGCAAAGAAAGTCATGAAGTCATTACTAGTTAAAGTTAAAGGAATACTCGGCTCAATAGAGCTCTGACTCTTTGACAGCCTGGCTACAGTGCTGAAAAGAAACCTGGGGTTGTTCTTATTTTCTTCAATTAGTGATGAGTAGTAAGATGTCCTAGCTTTACGGAGGGCTTTTTTATAGAGCAACAGACTCTTTTTCCAGGCTAAGTGAAGATCTTCTAAATTAGTGAGATGCCATTTCCTCTCCAACTTATGGGTTATCTGCTTTAAGCTGCGAGTTTGTGAGTTATACCACGGAGTCAAGTACTTCTGATTTAAAGCTCTCTTTTTCAGAGGAGCTACAGCATCCAAAGTTGTCTTCAATGAGGATGTAAAACTACTGACGAGATACTCTATCTCACTTACAGAGTTTAGGTAGCTACTCTGCACTGTGTTGGTATATGGCATTAGAGAACATAAAGAAGGAATCATATCCTTAAACCTAGTTACAGCGCTTTCTGAAAGCAATTATCTTCCAGTAAATTTAGTTCTGATAACATTTTCTTTGCTGGTAAAGTTTAATGGTCAAAAACGTTTGTAAGTCCTAAAATCAAACATTTTAGTCCGTTTGTTGTGTGTTTCTAGCCACCGAGCAGACTGGCTGCCTGTCGCTTGCTGATGACATCATCATTAAGCGCAAAACGTGATTGGCCGGTCGACGCAGGGAGCATTGTGGGTAGTGTACTTTAGGTTCACTTTGCAAGTTACAGTGACTAGTCCACTCGACACAAAAACAACAGACTAATTTTAACATTATTTTATTTTATTTCTTTGTGGCTGTAATTTAATTGCCAAGACTCGGTGGGGGAGAGGAGCTCTCATGGTGTACCTGTGTGTACAGAGGGAGGGACTTTTCTTCACGTTTACACATTGTTTTGGATTTAAAATGTGGATTATTTATTCAGATGAATCCCACTAAAACTAACAGGTAAGAATTTATATTTACTACATGTATATTACTCTGCCAATCAATGCTTTAATGGATGTATTTTGGTTGTTTAAGCTGCAGGGTTCAAAGCATGTGAAGAAAGCAGCAGCTTTTAGCTCGTAAATGATGGTGTATCTAATACCGAGATAAACTGTGACTTTTAATACTGTATGTTACTGCTTTTGAAAGATGATGCCAGTGTTTGGGGTTTTATTTTTTTATTTATTCATTTTTCGTGTGTTCTTTGTGTTTGTGTTCCTTGAATTTACCCAGAAGCCCCTACAGCGCTTAAAGTGAAACTGGTTTATCAGAAGCTGACAGTGTAATCGCGTCTAAATCAATAGTTATCGGTTATCTGTAATAAAGATACATTTTTTTTAGCAGTTTATCGGTTTATCGTCATAAAAAATAACATTTCAGTTATCTGATTAATGGTTATCAAAGCTAACTTTTTGGTTAGCTGTGCCCACCACTGCCTGTCGGAAACACCCGAGTACTCACAAGTAGTTTGTTTTCGGAAGTCTCCATAGCTGTTTGCTGCAAATGCCGTATACGAGGTCTATTAGAAAAGAAACCGACAGTTTTATAAAAAAAAAACAAAAAAAACTATATGGATTTGAATCACGTGCGATTACACAAGACATGCTTGAACCCTCGTGCGCATGCGTGAGTTTTTTCACGCATGTCGGTGACGTCATTCGCCTGTGGGCAGGCTTTGAGTGAGCACTGGTCCAGCCCTCTTGGCTGAAATCCTTTGTCTGAGACGCTGCTGGAGACGGCGCGCGTTGCTTTATCAAAATTTTTTCAGGGCCTGTGAGGGATATCCGAGTGGACACTATTCGAGAAATTCTGCTGGTTTTCGGTGAAAGGTTTAACGGCTGATGAGAGGTTGTGGAGTTTCTTTCGCTTTAAGGACAGCTCACAAAGCGGATCGGCGCGGCGCGGTCGGAGGTGGCGTCCGTCTGGCTGTTTCGAGCTGAAAACTTCCTAATTTAAGGCTCTGTTCACCCAGGACGTCGTCAGAGAACAGAGAAGTTTCAGAAGAAGTCGGCATGAGGAGTTTATGCGGACATTCCACTGTTAAAGGAGATTTTGTAATGAAAGAACGTGCGGGCAAATTTGCCGAGTCGGTTCCGTGACGACGACGCAAATCCGTCTGCGCCGCGACAGGAAAAACACCTCCGTGCTGAAAACTATTTGTAAAATTCAGGCAGCTTTTGATGGCTTTCAACAAGTGAGTATCAGAGAAATTGTTTAACAGCTGGGCATGTTCCAACTTGTCCGTTAAGGTTTCCAATGGAGGTGTTTTTCCTGTGGCGACCCCCCGCAGTCGGGTCCGGCCCGACATGCGAATCTGCCCGCACGTTCTTTCATTACAAAATCTCCTTTAACAGCGGAATGTCCGCATAAACTCCTCATGCCAACTTCTTCTGAAACTTCTCTGTTCTCTGACGACGACCTGGGTGAACAGAGCCTGAAATGTGGAAGTTTTCAGCTTGAAACAGCGAGATGACGACGCCTCGGAGCACAGATCGCCATCAGGCGCCGTGGGCCATTCTTAAAGCGACACTTACAGACCAAAATCTCTCATCAGCCGTTAAAATTTTTACCGAAAACCAGCTGAATTTATCGAATGGTGTCCACTCAGTTGTGCCTTACAGTTTTTGAAAAATTTTTTATCAAACAAAGCAGCAGTCTCTGAGCCATTCCTAAACAATGAAAAAATCGACGAGAGGGTGGGCCACTCCTCACTCAATGACTGCCCACAGGCGAATGACTTAACCGACAGGCGTGAAAAAACTCTCGCATGCCCACGAGGGTTCAAGCATGTCTGATGTAATCACACGTGATTCAAATCCATATGGTTTTTGAAAAAAATAATAAGGTCGGATACTTTTCTAACAGACCTCGTACATGGAAACCGGTCACAGAAGTAAACAACATAATCACGGTGGATCATCGGATGGTCACTAACAGTCTAAATCTAAATTATTATGATTTCAGTGCAACATGTCCTTTAAATGAATTGTTACACAGCTTCAAAATGTTTGAATGTACCTCATTCACATACTGATTATTATATTGATTAGCTTATTGTGATGTTTACTCTCCATGCTGATAATTGCTCACAAGCGGTGAGTGTGAAAAGCGCTGGTATGTGCTGCAGTCCAAAGCGAGAGCAGTGATTGCAGCACACAAGCAAAGTTCTCCTCAAACAGGTGAGTTTAGGCTGGCTCCTGGAATCGCTGACTTTGACATTAATAATTGTGAGAATGTTATAGAATTTACATTTTTCCTATAGGTAGGTGTTGCAATATTGTGATGACCTTCATCACAGGTGTTAAGCTCATTCCCAATAAAGTCAACCAAAAACATTTTCCCTGCATGATCAAGCCGGTAGCGTGTTACTGAATCACTGCCATTCAACACACGGAGAATATCTCTCCTTCCTCTCTGTCTTTCTGCCATCTTGCCTATTTAGGACACTCTTAAAAGTCCTCTTAAAGTTAAAGTTCTTAAAAGTCCTCCTCCCTCCTTTTAACAGTTGCACCTTAGGAGCTCTCTTAAGGCCTAAGATCCTTTGTGAATACCTCTTATCTTACCAAGGGAAAATTCTAAGAAATGTCTAAGAATTCAAGGAAATCTAATATTTTTCTTAGAATGGTGTCACCAAGAGGTACCTTTAGCCTTAGGATGCTTTATGAATACGGGTCCAGGGCTCCAGCCAGAGAATCCTTTTAGCTGTTGGGGAGTGAGGTTTACTAACTGCTATTACACAGCGACTCCTACTGGCCTCCATCTCAGCACCAATGTAGCGACTCGCTCTGTGTTGTGTTTTTTGACTGCTTGCACTCGCTCCACAAACTCACAATCTCCAGCATGGGAGACGGATGCTTTGACCAGTCAGCCAAAAACCCGGACTCTGGTCTTGTGGTCAGAGAATCCTTTTCACTGTTGGGGAGTGAGATTTACTGAGATTTACTGGCTACTATTGCACAGCGACTCCTGCTGGCCACTGTCGCACTAAGATAAAGTATAACTGTGCTATTCTTTTAACCCCTTAAGCCCTAGAGCCTATTTCACCAAAATCACATACCCATACATTATGATTTTTTTCTCAGCTTATACAAGGTCAAAAATGCAAAAGTTTGGATCAGCTAAAAGACAGGTCCTAGGGGATGTTGTGGATGCAAAAAAAATTGAAAGTAAATAATATTTAGTAGGCGTAAATGAGGTTTGTTTGTTTTTTCCCAAAAAATGATGTTGTGAAAGTGTAGGAACACGGACCCACAACAGGGGGCGCAATGAACGGACAATGGAGGAAGATAAATAACAAGGTTTACTATTGTGAAACAAGCACAATAAGTACAACAATCACAATTTGGGGTCGAATTTGCTGGTGTCGTGTGGGCAGGCTCGAAGGTAGGAGACACCCGTCTCAGTCGAACCGGAACCACCCCGATCTCCTCTGCCACCGAACCCTGGAAATACTGGAACCGCCAAGTCCCGAATTCCCAGGTGGCCACTGCCTCCGCTCGTCGGATCCGGTACTGCTGGCAGGAGAGAGCAACAACACACAGGTGTGATGCGACAGCACCCAGTAACGGAGAGGGGAGAAGCCGCCTCCACCTCTTGTCAATGCACAACAGGAAGGTGAGTACTTCTCCAAGCAATATAGCTTCTAGCAGTCAACAATCCTGAAAAGGTTTAACAAATGATTAGCTGGTTAATCAGAATAAGAATGCAGAGATACTACCTCAGTCTTAGGCGATATCTCGGCACTGAGGTGGAGACGCCGTCCTCCTGATATACCTTGGTGCCGAGTAGAAACAGCTGTGTCCAATAATGGGTGACAGCTGTCACCCTGGCTGCTCATCTCAGGTGGCGACGCCCTCTGGTGCCTGGAGCCCGCACTCCAGGCAGGGCGCCCTCTGGTGGTGGTGGGCCAGCAGTACCTCCTCTTCAGCGGCCCACACAACAAAATGAATTCCGATTTATGTCTTTATTTGCTTGGCATTTCAGCTGTGGTTAGTTGATATGTGATTGAAGTGGATACTTTTGTAGAGGAGACTTCGCCTGACATTTTGATGTATAATGTGTATGTTGGTGTCAACATTGGTTAGTTATGAGTGTTCAAATGTTCCAAAACAGGGCAAGTCCCCAAATTTGGGGACTCTAGGGTTTAAGAGGTTAAACAAATACGTATCTGGGCACTATTTCAACAACGATCAAACATTTGATCTTGTACAAGATCTTTTTAATAGTGAATAAATATCTGTTAGCATGATGATTCCATAGAGCAGAGACGCCCGTTTACACACGAGCAATGCACTTAACAATTCAAAACATTTCTTTTTCTTTTGCATCTAATTCTTTTAAAATATGTCAAGTATGCTGTTTTTATGACTATGTTAAAACATAAGAGAATACTGAGGCGATAAGGTCAAATACAGTTTCTTCATAATTTCACTGCAGTTACAAAAAACCCCACAAATCTAAACACATGAATGACATTTACAGTGTTCTTCTTTAGAATTCTGTAACTATATATTTGAAAAAAAAACAACAACAAATAAATACAAAGGTGGCAGATTTTACTTCCTTCCACAAAAAAAAAAAAAAAAAAAAAAAAATCTTTTCTTGAGCAGCTTGCACTCATTTGCTAAAGTCATACTGTTGGTGACATTGTGGTTCATGATTGCTGAACCAAAACACTCTTCCACAGAATAATGAATATGCTATACATGCCCTTCTGGGTGCCAAACAAGTCACAACACAGTCTGCACAAAAGGTAAACAGGCGAATAAATAAATAACTTTGCGTGGAAAAAAAGTGTGAGATGTAGCAGTAACTGTGTGCGTGTTTGTAGAGGCAGCGCTGTAGGAATACTTTTTTCAAATCTACATGACAGCAGTAAACAGCAGCTTTAGAGGCAGCAGTGACATGCAGCGGTGAGACTTTCGTCCCACGAGTTCAAATGGAAATAAGTAATACTTATAATATACTGTACACAATGGGTCACCAGCCGTAACACTGAGCCAGCTGCTGTCAACAAATAATTTTTCATCAGCACAACCGCGGATGATCCTGAGATCACCAGAGTTACCGCTCTACAGTTTAAGCAACCTCTCCGGAACTGCAAAGGTAAGAATACTGGGTTTCTCTCAGGTGCTTTTAAAGGTGGCTGCTGTTAATTCTGTAAAATATTTCAATTCAAAATTTTGTATTACATGATCTAGTCACCTTGAGCTCACCTTTGAGCAGGCACTGGTACTTCTTCATGTCAGAAATTCTTCTTTCTACTGAAAATATCACTCAAGTCACTAAAAAACAAACTAGTAAAAAGGAGGTGGTCTTGGAAAATAATCTCACCAGGTGTCGCTGAAGAACTTTCTGAGAATTTGTGTGATAATGTTGGCTAGCATGTGCCCTCTGTCTACAGCAAAGAGGATGCTCTCACAGCGTAAGAGTGCATAATTGAGTTTGTGTGCTACAATGATGAGTGCATCCATTTCCATCCAAGGTAGGTGGGCGCACTCGATAACACGCGTCGCTTAAGTATCAGCTCATTCCCTTTAAATTCTGCTGAGATTATGGAAAATGATACGCACCTCCCAGACTCACCGATATTAAAACTACCCAGGCTGATAGGGATCTAGTGGTTTTGTGAGATGAGGTAAAAACTGTCTCTTGTGAGTCTGTGTGTCTTTGATCAGTTCTGGATTAGAAGGAATTAAATGTTTGTTGCTAAAAACAGTGTTCTTTTGTGGTGTTAAGTAGCATAGTGAGGAGAGCTTTTGTGCAAACTGGATGACCAAAACACAAGCATGCGTTAAGCGTCGACACAGAGGAGGCAATTTTATTATCACGCCCACACGATGAAACTGCATACTGCAGCTTTTGCTGCTAAATTGTTGTATGTATGCAACTGAACAAACTGTATTTTTCTCCTCTATTAAGGTGGACACCTGCAACTTTTATCATACTAGTGTCCATTATTGCAATTTGTTTTGCAAAAGATATAGGGTGCTTGAAATAAAGCGTTATTTAAAAAAAAGCGACTTAGAAAATATCAAATGAAGCAATATGTTTGTAATATTGTTTGGGCCCACAGCACAAAAAAAAAAAAACCCAAATGTAATTTCAATATCTGAAATGGGCAAGTTTAATTTTGAGGTAAGAGAAACCAATAAGCAGAGAGAATAACAAATATGAGAGAACAAATTACATTCCGTTGGAAAAGTGAAAAGACTTAAGGAACATATAAAAGTAATCTCCAACTGGAAATTAGAAATCAACCCTCAGAAACCAAATAACAGAAAAGAAATATTACTGTCCACTTTCTAAATCAATATAGCACTGCAACAAGACAGCATTACCATGGTAACTCGGGTAAAGAATGAAGCAATTCTTATTATTTCAAAATAAAAATCACAGCCCGGAGCCCAAGTTTTATTACAGCATCCGACAGATCAGTGGTCTGGACTGAATGTAAAGATTGCTTTTCAATCATGTGCTTTATGAATGCACAAATTTCACCAGACGGAATGATCACAAGGTTGTAAAACTGGTGAGTGAGGTATCCAGAAATGTCCCAAAGGCCTGGTAGGATGCGCGTCCACCTGAGGTGTTTAAAGAGTACAGGTGTATGAATGTTGAGTGAGTATCTGCATGCAGCATGGAGGCACTTTATTCTCCAGCAGCTGGTACTTCCAAGGAGAGAAAATGGCTGAGTTGCTTTTTCGTCTTAAATTAGAAGCAAATTGGATCCTTCATCTCACAGGGTGAAATAAAAATGTTGACACAAGACATTTTGGTACATGTGTTGCTTTTCATTACGAGCTATAACCTGTATATTAGGTTATTTTTACAGAGTGCCTGCTAAGTCTTCCTACACCTCCTCAGATAGAGTGCATCAGAAGTTAATGATGAGTCGTTTGCACTGCAGAGTAACATAAGCAGGTTTTTCTCTCATCCAATGCCTCAGAATTGCACTTTTAATGTAAATATAGCATGTTCTGAACTGTTTTATGGAGAAAATCAACAGAGAAGAGCAGTGTGTCTGTTACATCTGTGACTCCTCAGTGATCAATGCAAGATGATTTGTGCCGCTGCAAATTTTCTCAGATTACAGATCTGATTCAGAGACCCTGCTTTGCTTAAAACCAGTCGGCTGAACAGGCAGCGCCACTGATCGCACACTTTTAAGCACAGCATCAGTCGCACTAATGAGCTGTTTTATTGGACTGAACGCTTAAGCGTATATAGACAAACAAATGTGCATAATTGTGAATCAATCAAGAGCAATGGACAGCGATCATACACCCATGTGGCCAGTCAAAACACCCACCCACGCCTCCCTCTCCACACAAGGCACTAAGTGGCTACATTAGACAAGGGGGTTGAATTGACAAGCCTATAACTTTAGAGCCAATAAATGCTGAGAAGCAGCACAGCGATGGAGATTGGATCCAAGCAGCAGCACTGTTCACAACCCGGCCAACACGCTGGAGCCATTGGTCAGGTCCAGCAAGTAAAGGGTGAAGCTTTTAAGCAATGAGCAGCAGGTGATCTCAGCTTTTCTGAAAGTCCTAATGCTCCTAAAAGCCACTCTCCCTGGTTCTGTAATTGGGCATCAGTAGTTAATGTAGTATTGACTGCATTACATGCTCCTGTGCATCCTTTCCCACTAATGCCATTTGCATCACCTTGTACATTTACCATATTGCTTAGCCAATAACTGTTAAAAGCAATCTGAATCATGAATCATATGGAACTTTCAGTCAGACAGACATCCAAAGGAGACAATTTACAGTTGAGTTAATTTGGGTACATTAGCAGCACAGCTTGGATTCAGCCTGACGGACCAATTTATGTCTCTGCCACAATCCTTTTATTGGTTTTTAGAAGTGAAAGGAAGCCTCCCTGAGATAGGAAATATCCTTTTTGTAACATAAATAACGGCTAACAAGTGCATCCATTACTTTTGTGGGACACCAAAGTCAACGCTATATATATCTTTGACAAATAGCACAAAATGAGCTTTCCTTTTTTGGTGGGTTATTGTAGTGCGTGGCAGCAGGTGCAGAAAAAAAATAATGCTTTTAAAGCAGTGACAGCAGCGGAAAAAACAGAAAATAACTATTTCAAACCATCTCAACATTAGTTCAATTGGAAATGGGACGTCATTAGAGGCCAGGTGGATTTAAATTAAAATTAATTAGATTGCCTCACCCATTAACCTAAATACAGTGAAAAAGATAAGTAATGCAAGCGGGCCTATTTGGATGGAAAGTGCAGGCTGCACGGCGCTATCCATAATTTGCAATCAAGTTAAAAGCACTCCGCTGTCATCTCCCATCCCGCGGTGATGTCAAAGGCTGCCTCGCGAACTTCACACGCGCACAAAGCACTTAGAAAAGAACAGAGGAGCCGCGCGCACCGCAGCGTCCGCGCGCTCTCCTCAAACATCCCTTCAAAAAAAAAAAAAAACTGCCAGTCAGCTCCAAATAAACAAGCAAGTGCCCCAAACTGAGCTAAAGTTTGGGTAAAGATAATAAAAATTAAAGAGGCGGCTGCATAAAACGTGAGTAGCGCGTGCGTGCATGTGTGTGTGTGCGCTATCGTAGCATCCGACGGCTGATGAAACGTTACTCACCCTCTTCCTTGTCCAACACCATCGTCCTGAGGACCGAGTCCTTCCCCGGGCGGTCCGTCCTCGGCTTCGGCTCGCTGCACCGCTCGGTCCGCGCGCAGCTTCTCCTGGAACACACGCGACTGTGAATCACACGACGACGCACGCCTCGCGCACTCAAAAAACCGGCGACGATAAATGAACGGTGTTTTCTCTTTTTTTCTTTCTTTCTTTCTTGTTTTTGTCTTGAAAATCACTACGAATTCATACGCGGTGTCGCGCGCGGCCGAACCTCTCTATCCGAACTGAACTGGAACACAAATAAACGAAGCAGCGTCGTTGGCTCTTTGATAAATTCCATGCGATTAAGAAGAAGAGAGAGAAAAAAAATGAAAAAAGGGAGAGCAAAACAATGAACAGCAAAGCGACGTTCAAAAAAAAACAAAAAACAAAATCTACGTGTCGCCTGCGTGTCTGTGAGCGGAGGCGCGCGCGCGGACGGCTAAGGTGGCGCGTGAGCTCTCCTCTCTGCGCTAATATTCTCTCTTTCTGGCTCCGAAACGGCAACTATATATTCAAACAAATCCGAACGCGAACGTGACAAGTGCTACGCGAGCGAACTCACTGCCGCCGCCGCCGCCGCTGCTGCTCAATAAATGCGCGCAGTTTCCACACAGCCTCGGATTCCCCTGTTAATTAAATCAATTCATTATGCTCAGATCTGATTAGCAGCCCTTCCCCCCTCTTTGAATCAATTATTCAATACACAAACATAATTGCTTGTGCCAGAGGTGTCTAAGTATTAGCTTATTTAACTCCAAGGACACTAATTACCCCTAGGGCAAGGGAACTTTTCTCATTAATTCTGACAAAACACAAAAGCACAGCTAAGAGAAAGCGTGCGCGTACGCGTGTGCGTGTCAAAGAGAGGAGGAGGAGGAGAGAGATGCTGAGAGGGAGTGATGCTGCTCTATAAGTAAACATAAATTGCTTTTTTCTTCCCTAAAAAAAAAAAAAAAATCTGAATTTAAAAGTAAGATCTAATTGTGATTTATTTAGCAGTTAATTAGTGTCCAGCCACACGTGTCTCACGCTGCAGATAAACAGGTTTTGAAGGAAAAAGCGACAGCACAACAGATGGGCTGCGTTTTTGATTAGTGGCTGAGATAGAAGGTTCGCTTTCAAATCTGGTAATATAATTGTTGCCTGTTATTGCCAAGATTAAAGTGTTGCTGTTTCATGGTGGAGCCTTAAATAGCACCACTTTCACTTGCCCTGCGGAGACTGTTAACCAATTAAGGGTGAGATCCAACAAAGATTAGCCATTTAGAAGACTGGAGTGGAGTATAGCTACAATCACGCAGGCTCGTCAGCAGCCAGCGGGGCTGTCTGTGGTGTGAGTTGCTCAGTCTGTCCTTGGCTCCTCTTAAATTTTTGCACCAATTTTAGCTGCCCTATCTTTAGCTTGTTATCATTAGAATCATATAATAACAATAAACTACTCATTATCTCTTGCTGTATTAACAGAAAGTCCGAAATATTTTCTTATCAAAGCCCCAACGGGCAGCGGTGAGCACAGCTAACCTAAAAGTTATCTTGAATAACCCCTAATCCGCGCACTGAAAAGTTAACTATGGCTCTGTCTCAGTTCAGGGGCTGCATCCAATGAGGGCGGAATTCTATTCAGTGCTTTAACGTACAGGTGGGCGGATCGATCCTAATATTGATAATATCGATACCAACGCTGGTATTGATATTGAACGAGCCTCGTGTAAAAAGATCGATACTCAAGGTTTTTTTCTCTCCCGCATGCACTGACTGCTGCGCATGCATATTGATCAAAATGTACTCTCTGTCTGTAACAGCAGCGCTGTGCTGTGTCACACAACATGGAGCAGCACCCCCTTATATTCTGGTTTGTCAGCCCTCTACCTCAGGAGATTTTGTTTTAAGTTGTGTTGAGTGATATTTTTTTAAACAAAAATGTTGATTGTGATAATAAAGTATTTTGTTGTCACGTACAGTGTTTGGCGAAATTCTATCCTAGGTCTTTTGGATCCTTTGGATCTATGAAGCTTAAATATGAAAAAGTATCGGTATCAATATCGGTGATACTGGGCCTGCATTTACTTGGTATCGGTTCAATACCAAAATTCCCGGTATCGCCCACCTCTACTTTAACATTTCCCATAATCCCCCTGGCAGCCCCATGTGCTTCCCAGAATGCACTATGGCACCAGCAGAGCTCTGGTGTTGCAGACCGAAAGGTCCCCCTAAAAATCTGTCCCCCCGATGACGCGGTTCACAGATTAACACCTCGTTTCTGCTTCAAACTGCACCCCAGTCATCATCTATCTCAGCGACAGATATCTGAAGCTTTAGTACAACAGTCATTTCCACATAAATTCTGCATTATTTCAACATAAAAGGTGGTGGAAGTGATCAGAGCGCCACGGCTAACAAGCTGCTAGCTGATGCGTTCACTTTGCATCGGTCATTTCAAACTGTCACGGAATTTCGTTGAGTTTCTGCTTAAAACGGCCTTGTTTTTGCTTAAAACTGACTTTAAAATGATTTATGAGGTTTTATCTTTATCATCTGATGGTTAATAATCCCATTAATCCATTTGGGGCTTTGGGTGAATATACTCTGTCTCAGACGTGTTGCTGTGGTCCCAAATGACGCATGCACAGATGCAAACGGCGGACTGATTTTTAGGGGCGGACCGTTCAGTCTGCGACACCAGCATCTCACAGTAAGTAAACAAGGGCTAGCGAGGATGTGGATGCCGTTGATCCAGCGTGTTCAGAATCAGAATCAGAATTTCTTTATTGTCCTGTGAAGGGTAATTAGTGTTGCAGCAGGAGCACACAAAAAACAAGGTACACAATGACAATATTAACAGTGAGAATAAGACCCAATGAAAAGTCTAAAATCAGACATAATAAAAACAATAGAATATAAAAAAGCAACACACACACACAAAATCACTATCAAATGTCTATCAAATGTTCATGGGTGATTATGATGATGACACGTTCTCCCAAGTTGAGAGGGTTATCTAGAGGAGGTGTAACACCTGTGATGGACTTCTGCCGTGCCCAGATGTTGTCTTGTTGTCCATACTTCACAAGGTTTGTTTACATTGTACCCTGAACCGGAACTCTGCTGAAACTGACCTCTCACGTGAGTCACAGGCCGCGGGACGGCGTGAGATTCACAACTGCGAAACAGTGAATGATATGTCCTTCTGAGACGGTAGAAGCTTGAAACAACCATTCTGAAATTAGACTTTCTGGGCCACCCTCAGTAGCTTTTCCTGCCCCCTACCCTCTGTCGCCTGGCGACCTTGACAGCTGCTGCTGGTGTAGGTGCCGTCAGGGCCAATTCTAACCTGCTGTGTTAAAGGGCTGGTAGAAAAATAGGTGGGCAACATGGGTTTGTAAATTCAACTTGGTGATCTGAAAATGTAAGGACGCTCTGTAGCTCGAGAAGGACCAGTGTCTCGCTGATTAACAAACAATTTCTCATGGATCAAAATGAAAAGACAAAGAGCAGATTAAAATTGGAGTTCATGTTTCAATCAAGCTACAGTATACTCAATGGTAAAAGTGGGATTTGACTAGCCCAGTCTCACGTTTTGTTTTGTTTGTTTTTTGTGCCGCCATCACAAAAAGCACCCCATTTTCGTGCCCCCATCATAAACCCATAGATGAATGTACTTTTCATAATGCCGCCACAAACTGCCATGAGACTGGGTTGGATTTGACAGGTGGGGGAACCTTAAAATTCAGTGTCATGGTGCAGCGGGGGAAGATCACTTGCCTCAAACTTAGTATTGCAAATAACTGTATTCACTTTATTTTTGGCCTATTGGTATCATAACAACATTGCTTGTGAACATTACAACATAGAACACAACCTTGTTTTCATTGTTTTACAATATCAATTTAAATATTAAATGAGAACCCTAAAACTGCTAAATATTTAATATACCAAGGTGCCTGCTGATACACAATTATAGCAGAAATAAATTACAGCATAGGCTTTCTGCAGAATCAATCATCAGACTCAAAATCACAATGTATGCCAGGCCTGTATGTTGCTTTGTAACGCTTCCACAAAAAACAGAAAAAGATATGGAGCATGCGCATAACCGGTGTAAGGAGCTAATCAATGTAGCAGCAGAAGCAAGAACTTTACAAAGCATGACACAGAGTGAACACAAAGTCTTTTAATCTGACCTGTTCTGTCTTTCAACTGGATTCATCATCACAGCCTGCGGAAAACTGTTGTCCACATAAGATGCCCTTGTTTTGGAAGACAATGTCTGGAAATGCTTTAATTCCTGGTTGTGGAAATTGCTTGTGAATGAATAAAGAAGTCCCTCTATTTTTGTCTTCTCTGGGTGCATTTCTCAGCCTGATCCAGAGGACACAGCTGCTTCATCCCACCACCAAAATGGAAGAAAATCAGTTATTTTAAAGCTGAAAGTCCTTTCTGCAATGATTTTATTAGTGTCATAATACTCTGTTTATTCATTATCAACGTTCACCACAGCCATCTGTAGTCTCTTCAGCATTCTGCTAGCAACAAAGACAAATTCCATTAAGGATCCACCAAAAGAAAAAAAAAGTTAAATTACCCTGTTAACATGCCATTCATTATGAGTGGCTGAGGTTAGAGAGGTGGAGCTACAACATCATAGGTTCAGAAAAGGTCTGTATTGGCTCTCCTCACAAAAACGCAACTCCAGCATTTACATCGTTTATCCACTCTGGAACCCGTTTTCAAAAAAGTAGAGTTTTGGGCTGTGAAAACAGTGGTTCTGTGTGAACGGGGCCTCAAACACTGAGTTTCTTATGGACTGATATGGATCACTGATGCACTGAAATGAAGGCAAGGAGACAGGACTGTGAGAACAGAGGGGAGAGATACTGCATGTTTGTGAAGGCAGGGCCAGAGGATGATAGTACCCTGATTTGTTGAGAGCCAGGAAGCACACAAAAAATTAATTGTTAACGATGCATTGCTCTGATTTTAATTTGAATTCAATTATTAATTTATTTGTCTGAGGTTCTGGAACACAGTTCTGGACCATTCTGGCCCACTTGAACCCTTGGCAGCACCTGCATCTGAAAAGCGTGCTTTGCTAGTGGGAGGGCTTTGAGGTGGTGCTGTTTTGTTATTGGCTGAAAAAAAAAAATCTTGATTCTGATTGGGTGGATAAGATGCTCGTTTGGAGGAGCTCCACCCACCCCAGTCCATGCCTATATCTGGGCCTGGAGGATGTAATCTTTACTTTAATAATCCTTTTCCAGTATTCATTTATACTTTGTTTATAAACATTACTGAGTTACAATTGTACATATGAAGCCCAAAAAAGTATTTTTTTTTCCTTTTTTCAATTTACCAACCATTTTGTCTTAAAAAAAAATCGCACAATTAGTCATGGGCTAAGAAGGATACACCTTAGTATCCTTCATTTTCGGGGGGGGTGATGCATACTTGGGCCACATTCCAAGGAGCCTTCAAGATGTGACAACCTAATCGTGTCATGTGTGATGTATAAGGTGATGTGCCAGTTTCACTTGTTAGATTTGTGCAGCCGTTCTCAAATTTAAGAAGTCCAGGGCTCACTTGGAAATCTGAAAACCATCTGGGCTCCACCCAAAATCTTTAATCACAATTCTGATCACAACACTTGAGACTAAGATGAATTATTGTCATATGTAATATATGTTAAACTAAGATAAATTAAGAAAACATCATTTAGATCCCTTGGCTTTATTTTACATTTTTAAAAAAAAATCACAAAAAGCGCCCCATTTTTGTGATGCGTTTTTTAATTATTTTTTTTTTATTTAGAATCCTCCGCCTTCTCCTAGCACTAATCACAACCCTAACGTGTTTCCTTTCCCTTAACCCTAACCATAACCCCCCCCCCGCCTGTCACCCCGCATCTCGTGTCCCCGTCACAAAATAAACTTCTTCTCCATCATAAAACGCAAGCCATTTTTGTGACAGTGTCATGAATCTTAGATTAATTAGACTGTGTTGGGGTTTTCACAGATATTTTTAATGACCTCTCATCGTGCCCCTGCAGTACCTTCATCGCCCATCAGGGGACCATGGGCCACAATTGTGAACCACTGGATTGATGTCTGAGCTCCAACATGAACAAAAAATGTTTGATCTTTGGGTTTGCAATCAGTTTTGACCATTAAACTTTACAAAAAATGTGTTTGCTGACTTAAAGTTATGTGAATTGAATTTAGAGAATGCTAACTGGTCTGCTAAAGGTTTTCAAAGATAGCTGCAAAACTAATATTCTCATTAAAAAGTTAGCTGTGATATTTAGCGGTTACCTGATTAGCTAAACTGTGCACACCACTCCCAGGCCAATCCACAGCTGTGCGTGTTTACTTCCTGATGCACATGCGAAGATCAGTACAAGATCAAGAGCCGTATTTTGTAGTCCAGTCACGTCTGACAGAAAGTTGTTGTTTTTGTTTTTTCTAAACTCAAGAATGGGATCTGTGTGGAGTTTGTTCTCCCCGTGTTTGCCTGGGTTTCCTCCTGGTGCTCCGGCTTCTTCACACATCCAAAGACATGCAGGTTAGATGAATTGGAAACTTTATAATTGTCCAGGTCTCCCTTGTAAAAGAGATCTCGATCTTAATGGGATTAACCTGGTCAAATTTAAAATTTTAAGTTTTGACCACGCGCACAGACAATTGAGTTAAAATGAAAGACTATAGAAAAGCCTACAGGTTAAGGCATGACATTGTTTGATGGAAGCGGTAGTGTCTCTGACAACCCAAGTAGGGCTAGTCAAATATTATTGTGTCATGATATGTGACTGCCTCTGCTTGACTTCATTTTTTGGTATACTGGTATGTACACTCACCGGCCATTTTATTAGTTACACCTGTTTGATTGCTTGTTAACACAAATAGCTAATCAGCCAATCACATGGCAGGAACTCAATGCATTTGGGTAGCTAGACGTGGTGAAGAGGACTTGCTGAAGTTCAAACCAAGCATGAAAATGGGGGAAGAAATGGGATTTCAATGACTTTGAACGTGGCATGGTTGTTGGTGCCAGACGGCCTGGTCTAAGCATTTCAAAAACTGCTGATATACTGGGATTTTCATGCACAGCCAACTCTAGGGTTTACAGAGAATGGTCTGAAAAAGAGAAGATAGTGAGCGACAGGGTTCAACCTGGTACTAGCAAGGTGTACCTAACACAGTGGCCAGTGAGAGTAGCTGAAGCATGGAGTAGTTATGACCAAAATCTTTACTGTTCACAGATCCACTTCATTAAGATGCACTTATGGAAGACTCTCCTTCATTTGTCAGTCCCTTTATGCTCTGCTTCACAAGTCAACCTGGTCATTGCTACTTCTTAAAGGAATAATCTGAGATTCAGCTCATTCACGTAACTTTTGATTGATTCTGTCATTGCTCATTGTGATGTTCTGGTCCTCAGAGTCCATTCACTCTATTTATACTGTTCCAAAACTGTAACATAGGTCACCTTTGGATGCTTGCTCATGGATTGAGTGCTTGCTCATGGGTTGGATAAGGTCTACACTGACCTTACCTACCCCAAGTGCAAGCATACTGACAAGTTACTGTAATTATATTAGCTTACCTCTGGTGACACGCAGCATCAGAATTGTTCCACTTTCACACTGTAATTATGATTCCATGTAAGACATCCAGAATTTTGTGAAGCCCTTCTGTAATTCTGGAAGTGGCCTTGCAACAATGTTGAAGTTGTACCATATCAAAATTCAAAGTCTTCCAAATCTTTATCCAATACATTTTGTGTGTTTCAAAAATTAATCCCTCACCCATATGGAAAAAAAAGTGATTTGTAAGGTGGCAGCATGATGACTTACTGGTTAACACTGTCACCTCAGGAAAGTTCCAGGTTTGAATCCAACACGGCCCGTTCTGTGTGGATTTTGGATGTTTGTGTGAATTCCCTCCCAGTGCTCAGGTGTTCTCCCACTTCAAACTCAAGTAAACTCAAAGATGTGCAGGTTAGGTGAATTGGAAACTCTAAACTTGGCCGTAGGCATGATGAGAGTGTACAACTCATGATAGACTGGTGACATGTCCAGGGTATTCCTGCTTTTTTGCCAATGGCTGCTGGGATAGGCTCTGGCACCTTGTGGCTCTTAAATGGAGTATACAGGTTCAGAAAATGAATGAATGATTTTATAGGCCACTGTGCAGCTGAGTCATGAGCTTAGCACCTTGTTCTGATTCCAGAAGTGCACAGCATACTTCTGGATGTGGTGACAAGTTTCAAAAGCATAAAACTTTTTTATTTCATCTACATTCCAATATTACATAGAACATATACACTTAAAGAAGCACGGCGGGTGAGACACCATTGAATCATACAGACAGTCTTTCAGAATAACTGTAATGTCAGTGATCTGAATGGAAAATGACTTTTTTTTTTAACCATTCCTCTTAATCTGTCATGATAAAAACAATTATCAAAGCATTTCAAATGCACTGTTATAGCTCAGTTGGTAGAGTAGGATGTCCACTAATCAATGAATTATGGGAAAAAAATATCTGATTGATCAATATCCTTGATGCTAAATATCAAAATTTTATTTGACCTTGGGATACACTGACCTGATACAAAGATGTAGCTGAAAAGCTGAATAATATGAAGGCTGGTTCAGATCTCAGTGTTTTAGATTAAGATTAATGCTTTATTGGCATATGACTTCATCAGTGCTTGCTTTTATTTTTCATGACAACGAAGTCAGTCATCAAAAATGTAGCTCACTGTACATAGCCTACAGGGATCATTTCAGTTTAGGGCAGCAGGCTGCGGTGAGATTGTGTTGGCCCTGAAATCAATGGGCTGATTCCTCTCTGTCCAGCTTCCGAGCTGACATGCTTGACTTTTCATCTCCACAGTCACATAGATTGATGACTTATGACCGAGAATGTATGTTTGCTGACCTCTAGCAAAGTGAGTGACACATAATTAATCCAATCACACAGAAACTGGAATGGAAAGGGAGAAGAATGGTCCAGCATCGCAGAGGCTTGACTCCAAATAGCCGTTTGACATTATATTGTGGAGAAACTGAATGAAGGCCGTCCTAAGACAACCATACTGACTGACAATAAAATGGAAAAAATAATTGGAGCTTGTTACAGTTATCTCAGTTCAGTTATACTGCAGTTTGAGTTGGAATAGTGCCATATTTTACAGACTATATGTTGCACCAGGGCATTGGTCATATTTGACCGAAAATGTCATGAAGAGAGAAAAAAACATAATAGTTGCATCAGTCTGTAAGCCACATATCGTTTTTAAACATGGTGCTACTGCTTTATGCAATGAAAGGCATCAGAGGGATGATGCATACCCTGCTCACTCTACACACAATATAAATGTAAAGGTAAATATAGCTATGTCTGTAATGGTGTTATTGACAATGTTTGACCATCATATGATATCATTATGAAATCATTCCAATTACAAATGATGATCCTAGATGATCTAAACCAATTACATATGGTTTAGATCATCTAGGCTTCTTGGTTGTCAAGATATATATATATAAAAAAAGTGTTTTTCTGATCATGTTTTTGTTGATCTTTGACCAAACTAAACCAACATCTAATCACCTCTAGATCTCTGTCCAAGTTATCTTGCATGCGCACACACACACACACACGCACACACACACACCAGTGAAAACACTACCCTGCTATCACCACTTTGCTGATGCACAGGGTAACAAGAAGACCCCCAAGCAAAATCATTTATATTCATCTCCTTAGCAATTACCTGGGCATGGAGATATAACTGCATCATTGATAAAGGAGAATTCTACCTAATTACAACCTAGGCTCTATTTTTAGATGTTAGATTTTTTTTTTCTTTTTTTGCCAGCGGAGTCTCACTCATCGTATCTGCGCAGATCCATTTCCTCATCACTTTGGCTGACTTCATGATAAAATGCCCATCAATAATAAACTGGATAAACCCAACCCCTTTGTGCACTGTCCACATTTGTCCACATTTGTTCTCAGTTTACCTAGCCTGTAAGATAGTGACATACTGTAACCTGTGATATGATTAATATAGTAGACATTCAGAAGTTTTTGTACAATTTGTTTGGCGACATGTAATCATTGCACTGCATGCTTTTGGTAAACTCCAAATTTCAAAATCATTGCAATGACCTTCGAGCTACTTCCTAGTGAACGTACACTGGCACCATGCTTGATTCTGCAAGCTAAAATTTAACTGAGTAGCAGTGTGGTTCTAATTCCAAGCCCTTAGTAGCCCATGAACAGGAAATAGGAACAGTATAGACATAGGACATTGTAACAGCCTTGGTCATTATACAGGCTGACATCAGGCACATGTGTTCAGTACAACAGCTAACAGTTTTTTTTTTTTTTTTCTGAAGGAAGAGTAAACGGTTATCCAAAACCCAAGCAGAAGGTCAATGCGCAGAGTTCAGTCCTACCAGGTGATGAAATTCAGCAGCGTAGGTCTGTAACAAGGAGGAAAACACAAGAAAATACTAGAAATATAATGCGAGAGAGCAGGAACAAACAAAAGATAATCTGGCAGTGATGGAACACTCTGACAGTGGCCATAAAGGCAACCAAAAATTTGGACACGGAAGTGCAGAGACAGGTGAACCCAGAAGGCCAGAAACAGGAAATGACTCTGCATGGACAATTCACGGAAGAGATATCAAAGCAAAAGCATCAAAGACAGTCCAACACATGATTTTTTAACCTTTTTTTTAAAGTACCGGTCTTTAGACACTTAACTTTTATGTTAAAACAATGTCAATGTTAATATTAACACCACTTAACACAGCCGCCACTGAGACCTGAAGTATGCCAAAACCACATTGCATGTTGAGACCCTGAAAGACTGAATGTGGTTGCTTATGGGGTGTGTAAGATTTAAACCTTGCTCAAGTGTGGCTTTTCACGATTACTTCTGTCGTTGAGATTGCAAGGTATAAATAAATTCAACTGTATGGAACCTGTCAGACTGCACATCAGACAGTGGCCACCAAAGCTCCCTGAAGTGAAGCACTAAAGCAGTAAGGTTCCATTTTTTCTGTTCCATTTTTGCATGAGTGTGTACTTCTATTTCATTTAAAGGTTGCTTTCCACTCACCTTCATTGCATTACAGCATACGAGGTCTGTCAATAAAGTATAGGTCCTTTTTATTTTTTTCAAAAACTATATGGATTTCATCAGCCGTTAAAATTTTCACCGAAACCTTAGAGCTTAATTTTTCGAACCGTGTCCACTTCGATGTGCCTCACAGGTTTAGAAAACATTTTGATCAAACAAAGCGCCAGTCTCTCAGCAACTTCTCAGACAAAGGAATTCCGACGAGGGGCTGGTCGACTCCTCCCACAAGGAGTGCTCACAGGTGAATGACATCACTGACAGGCGTGGAAAAACTCACGCATGCGCACGAGGGTTCAAGCATGTCTGACGTAAAAACATATGAATGAAATCCATATACTTTTTGAAAAAAATAAAAAGGACCTATACTTTATTGACAGACCTCGTATAATGTTGCTGTACTTCTATTACTGCCTGTGACAAAGTTTGCTGGAAAAGTGACAACACGCAATGGACTAGACCAGTGAAAATATGTCATGCTACAGCTGTATATACATAGGCCAGAGGAGGGTTGGTGTGAGATAATGGGGATCCTTTTTGGACATGGAACAACATCACTTCACTTTACAACCTCACATGTTCGGCATGCCAAATGTGCATATTATTGATGTACAACAGCTTTGAACATGGCTGCATATTAATATTACGTGTTAACTAAAGAGTATATGTTTTGTGTGAGTACATATGTGTAAGTCTTATATAGGCCCTGAGGCCCATTGGCCTCAGCAGATGATAGTTCACAACTCCCCCTGTATGAGATGCCAGTTTGGCACAGGTTACTTCCCCAGGCCAGTACCCATTTACAGCTGTGTGGACTGAGACAGTGTATACTAAGTGTCTTGTCCACTGATACAGACAGGTAGCATGAGTGGAATTCAACCCCAGGTCTATATGTAGGCAGGCCCAGTCCTTAGCCACTCAACTACCTGCTCATGTACTTGTGTTTGAGAGAGTAAAAGAGGGTCGAAGTGTCTCTTGTCTTTTCTCTCCTCCCAATCATTTTTTTCCCTTCAATGGCCATAACATGTAGTTATAATAAACGGTTGGAGGTAACCAGAAATGATATGTGCAGGCAAGCAGACTGCATGTGTATTAGGAATTCGCTTATGTAAGGTGCATCTGAGTGTTGCTTTCTTCCAAGAAAGAAATACATCATGCTTAACTTTAGACCAGGATTTGGTGGTGTAAGGCGCAAACAATTTCTTGCGATTGATATGAACACAACAGCACTGTGCCTGACCACATCTCATTTTCAGACCCACATGAGTGCACATGGTCTCGTGATTTAGAGGACGTGGGCACTGGATATAAAAATAATGACTTTCAGCTGTAAATTAATAATTACACTCCTGTTGTGCACCAATTTGCGCAGAGAGGAAAATAGGGCCTTATACTGTATGTTTTTAACAGTATAAGTAGCACCGGAAGATTTCCTAGAATTGAACATTCTTGTAGAGGTTAAGCGATGTCTCAATGACTGTAAGAGACAGACAGTGATATGTGGCCTCAGAAGTTACATTAACGGAATGACTGCAGTGATTCTTACTGCGGTTTTCATCAACATAAATTACCCATATTACTCTTGCGTAAAGAAACAATATTCACTGTCTTTGTGTCATCAAGGCAACGTTTTGGTCTTCCACCGCTTTCACGGTGTCTCAGGTACCCACCCTTCCACACTCCACTACTAAAAGTGGGGTCAGTACACACTAGAAACAACCCCCTGAGTGGGCTTCTCTGATACACAGTTAATTAAAATTCATTTCTGCTCTTGCATTAGCCATGCCTATCTATTTATGGGCGGCTCTCAAATGCAGCCACTACAAAACAGTGCTCTGTAATTAACCCTGCCTAATCAGATAGCGCACTAGTGTTGTGTTCCTATTCGTCCTCAGGCACACAGCCGTTGGACTGGGGTTTTACCAAAAGGATGAGCCCATTCTATAGTTTTGAATGGCTAAGGAGATTAAAACCTCATATCAAACATGATATTTACAGGCGAGGCTCAGTGGAGAGTGGTCCTTTTATGTGGGTTGGGGAGAGGCTTCAGGGCTGGGCTTTTAAAGCCTTGTCCCTTAATTGTATTCCAGCTAAGTGGGATGAATGGTGCTTTTTAATCAGACTACGGGCAGGACTCTGCGTTATAAAAGTATAGCAACAGAGCCTGAGCTTTAAAATGCTAAATGATATGCTTTTAGCTCTTGTTCTGCAACTTCTCCCAAAATTCAAATGCATTTAAGCATTGTGCTGACACCTGTAAACACCAGTGTGATTTCCCCTGGTGTTTTTGTAAGAAAACAGTTTGACAAGCTGTTGTACAAAAAAAACCAAAACAAAACAAAACAACAACAAAAAAAAAAAACAGTTATGTCACCATCAGTGCAATAAGTTTGGACTGCTTGGGCAAAAAATAAAAAATCAGCTACTCTGTGCAAATGTACACAATGCTAAGTAAGCAATTTCCTGTTCAGAGAGCAAAGTCTGTCATTTTATTTGATTGAAGCTTTCAGAACAGTGTAACCTGTTTTACTTTTCAACCACCAGAAATATGTTTTGCTCCTCTTACTAGCTGATCTTTTTGATGTATTTATCTGAGAAAATATGATAGTAGAAATTTATCACGTACAGTGCATCCAGAAAGTATTCACAGTGCTTCACTTTTTCCACATTTTTTCCATGTTCCAGCCTTATTCCAAAATATAGCAAATTCATTTTCCCCCTCAAAATTCTGCTCACAACACCCCATAATGACAACATGAAAAGTTTTTTTATTTTTCCAAATTTATTAGTTGTCCTGTAGCCACTCAATATCTTGGTTGTGTGCTTAGGGACATTGTCCTGCTGAAAGATGAACCGTCACCCCAGTCTGAAGTCAAGAGCGCTCTGGAGCAGGTTTTCATCCAGGATGACTCTGTACATTGCTGCATTCATCTTTCCCTCAATCCTGACTAGTCTTCCAATTCCTGCTGCTGAAAAACATCCCCACAGCATGATGCTGCCACCACCATGCTTCACTGTAGGCATGGTGGTGGCTAAGTGATGAGGACTTCCTCCAAATATGATGCCCGGCATTCACACAAAAGAGCTAAAGTGAAGTGATGTGAATACTTTTTAGATGCACTGCATTAAAAATTTGGGGTGTAATAATCCATCGATATGATAAAAAAAAAAAAAAAATCTATTTTAAAGTAATAGATATGACACAATGGGTAGACAGACATCTGAATCAATCTAAATGTACTATGAACTGGTCAAAGAATCGATTATCACTTAATACATTTTCTGATTTAATCTGGTTTTGCTGCTGCTTGTGAGTATTCAAATTCTCAAAAAATTTAAAGGTTGGTACATAAGAGTGGTCACTGCAATGTTTGACTTTGTAAAATATAAACAAAATCAACATGTCTGATAGTGGCAGGCAGTATAACATAAATTTACCCATTTAAACTTGATGTTCGATTCACAATTTTTTAATCCTGTCATGCCAGTTCAGAATAGGAAATTTATGCTATGTTAACTACAGCTTGCATCTTCTTCAGTGCTATAATTTCTGCTATTGTATGTGGTGCTGCTGCTGAACAAAAGGAAAGCAGGCAGCACAGTAGCAAAGGTCTGAAGATGGTCCTTAGTTCTTCATGAAATTTATATTTGAAGGTAAGCAATGTCACTGTTGCGTTATTCTAATTACCTCCGCCAATAAAGTTGGACGGAGGTTATGTTTTGGTCCCTGTTTGTTTGTTTGTGAACAGCCTGGAACCCACAATTTTTCATATGTTGTGATGACTTTTTTAAACAGAGGATTCATATCCTGATAGGCAAAAACTGATTAAATTTTCAAGGTCATAGGTCAAAGTCAGGAAAACTCTTTGAAAATTGGAAAAATCCTTATTTTTGAACATTGAACACATTTTCAAAAATCAATATCTCTATCAAACATGATTAAAGTTCTTTCATATTTGAAAGCATTATGTAGGATGGTATTCTTTATCGCCTGACAAAGTTTGATCCGATTGTGTAGACATTTGAATTTAATATTAAAAAGCTCATTTGGTGTACATTTTGCATTATATCTTAATCAAACGTGCCTCGGCCAGTCTCTTTTATCTGTTAGGGATTTACCTACACCACTAAAATTGGAAGGAGGTTCCAGTTTTATGCCTGGTTGTCTGTCTTCCAGTTATCAGTCAGAAACCAAGTGTCAAAAAGCAATGACAATTGTGCATAGCAGAGATAATAAATGTTCTGTGAAAATTATCTGAAAAAGAATTTAGAAACCAAAAATGTTGAAAAACCAACCCCCCCCCCCCCCCCCCCCCCCCAAAAAAAAAAAAGAATCTCAATTTAACAGGACACTGACCTGAAAATTTTTTCCAAGGTAAAAATTTGTGGAACTGGAAAATAGTGCTGGCAGAGATTTGTGCTCTACGAGAACAGTGTTCTAGTTTATCATGGAAAATTAATGTCTACATTAAACAAATAATAGTTTGACATTGCATTGTATCTCACTGAATCTAATCAAATTATCAAATAATGAGAAGTATCATCCTGAAACCATATCATAGCCCATGTATTGAGATATGCATTGCATTGGTTTGAAAGGGAGAGATACACAGCCAAAGTAAATGTAGAACCATGTTAAATGACTAGCCTGTGAGATGACTGGTGAGAAATAAGAATTGTAGGGATCTTTTAGATGCATCCTGACATGTTCACCATGTACAAAGTAATACAGAAGGTATAAGCCCTTCTGTTCACCCAGTCAATTTGAATTTCATGACCAATCAAATGTAGACAAGGTGTCATTTGGAGGGTAGGGAAGAGGAGAGAGTGAATCCCTTTCCCAAACAGTTAATCCAACTTTAATCCCAGTCATTAGGAATTAGACATGCAGAGCTGTCCGGCCATGCCTCTAAATTACAATCAAACGGTTACCAATTACACAAATTATTGATGGTAGATTCTCTTTTCAACTGCAAATTAAGGCTATTAAGGAAGACTCCTTTTTAATGCAAAAGTGACTAATTAACCAGCGGATGGGAAATCTGCTGCCCAGATATCAAAAAAGTTCTCAGCACACATTGCAGAAACACAAGGGAACCAATTAGTTTAATTATCAAAACAGCTAATTAAAATTGCACAGTTCCTAATTAGTTCTTTGCTTTTGCCTCTAATTGACAGCATGGAGATAAATGGGCTGCCGATGAAAATGGCGAGAGGAGGAAAAAAAAACAGGAGAAACTTCGGCGGAATATTTATGCTGACTTTATCTCCGTCTGTGTGGCAGCCCTTGAAAGTGGAAAATTAATGACCTTAATTCCCAAACTGTTTTTCCTCTAACAGTGCTCCCCTCTGCGCTCCTGGTGCATGCTCCTTTGTCTGGGCCTGCCACCCTGCCAACTGCTGGAATGGGGAAAAAAAGGGTACTTGGGGGTGGGAAGGAGCCACGATTCTCCTCGTAATGTGACAGCTTCCACCTAACAATGGAGAAAGATGAAAGAATGAAGCAGATGGAACCACTGGGAGCATTGCATCATGGGACTGCACCTCTTTTGCACTTTCTTTTAAATCTCATCTCTCATCTACGGGGGTGCTAATTGTCCTGTGTAAAAGACGGAGGTCTGCTGGGACAGACAGATAACAGATATGATTCCAGATTGATTGATATGAGGCACTGCAGTGAAAAGCTTACAGAAATGTACCCTTCACAAAGATTTTAACGTGCTAGCGTGTGGTCCAAAGAGTGCTAACAGAATGGAGAAGCGATGGTTACACCCTCTGGATTTACTGTTACGGCTCTCCCTCCTTATTGCTATGATCTGTTTAAAAGTCCTTGAAAATAAAGAAGAAAGATGGATTCTGTTTGACAGAAATGCTAGACTAGCAAACCTGAACGACAACCATTTACCTTCCAGGATCCTGTGTTGTGTGTTTGTTTGTTTGTGTGCGTGTGTACCTGTCTCTCTCTCTCTCTCTCTCTGGTGTCTGTCCTTCTGGCAAGCTTTGTCTCTTTGTGTTCCTGCAAGGCCAACCTTGTCATGTGTAATCCTTCCCCTCTGTCTGTACGCAAGTGACATGTGGCTCCTCTTGGCACATTAGTAGATAACAATCAGCTAATCAGTTTACTTTTGGGACTGTGTTAAAATGTAAATTGCATTAATGCTCAAATTATGCACCAAACTACGCACATAGGCCAGGCCAGAGGCTGCATAATGCTAGGATCATTTGGTTAGTGCCCTCTACATGCAGTGTTAATGCACTCTGATTTACGCGGCTCTGGTTCAAATCAAGTGCAATACGTCAGTCAGGTGATGTCTGGGAAACTGGAAGAGCTTTATATAAAGTGGAAGAGAAAGCCTTGTTTTTAGCTTTAAGAAAGTGACATATTGGCCATTGGTTTGTCTAATCCAGTGGAAAGTACTGTTTGCTGTACTGTAGCAATTTACTTGTACAATGGACAAGGATTAAACCCGTGGTGTGTATTGGTCAGGGCCAGCGTGAGGCTATGTGACAAATATTAGGGCCCCTTCACACATAGTGTGAATTTGGTGTAATTGCGCATTAAGTGCACATGAAGCAGGAATCGTATGCAAACCGTATAATTTTGTAGCTGCCTCTAATGCTTCGTACACCTATTCCTACAACTATCTGCATACAGCGGCGGCTGAAAGACAGAGTGTGTGCTGTGCGAGCTCTTCGAACCCTCTTACGACAAGTGTCAAATTCCAGGTGACACACACGAACATCTAACACCATTCGCATGGCACTTAGAAAATGTGCAGCCATTCGCACTGTTGGCACAACAACAGATTGCAGACAATCACTGTCGTACTCGCAGTCAAAATGTCTATGTGCCCCACGCATGTGTCTTTGGTATGTGCGCTGAACTGACAGGAGGTGTGGCCGCTGACAGAAGTGGCCGTGGAGATCTGTCATTCTGGACATCCCAGCTGTACAGTACTATGTTTGGACGGATCTGACTGTCACGTCACCCACGTGAGCTCTGTTCCACATGATGCAGTGTCCTGTGGCGCACCATCCACAAGACGCGTGTCGTCAAGCCGGACTCACGCCAGCAGATGTGGACATGAATGAGATGAGCGAATTGCTTCTCATTTGTGTCATTTCATGACTGTACGTCAGAGACCATGGGTCATCTGCAGAGGAACAGATGGATCATATTTGTATTGCTTGCTTGATAAGAGGGATTTAGTACAATGCAATGTTTTTATATGGTGCATCATTTTTATTTATTTTTTTTAAATACATCCATATGATTTCTGATATAATTGAATGTTAATTTCTCTACCATAAGCCGTCTCCAAAGGCGTTTCAGAGAATTTGGCAGTACATCCAACCAGCCTCACAACCGCAGACCACGTGTAACCACACCAGCCCAGGACCTCCACATCCAGCATGTTCACCTCCAAGATCATCTGAGACCAGCCACTCGGACAGCTGCTAAAACAATCGGTTTGCATAACCAAAGAATTTCTGCACAAACTGTCAGAAACCGTCTCAGGGAAGCTCATCTGCATGCTTGTCTTCCTCATTGGGGTCTCGACCTGACTCCAGTTCGTCGTCGTAACCGACTTGAGTGGGCAAATGCTCACATTCGCTGGCGTTTGGCACGTTGGAGAGGTGTTCTCTTCACGGATGAATCCCGGTTCACACTGTCCAGGGCAGATGGCAGACAGCGTGTGTGGCGTCGTGTGGGTGAGCGGTTTTCTGATGTCAATGTTGTGGATTGAGTGGCCCATGGTGGTGGTGGGGTTATGGTATGGGCAGGCGTCTGTTATGGACGAAGAACACAGGTGCATTTTATTGATGGCATTTTGAATGCACAGGTTGCAAGGATCTGTACACAATTCTTGGAAGCTGAAAATGTCCCAGTTCTTGCATGGCCAGCATACTCACCTTACATGTCACCCATTGAGCATGTTTGGGATGCTCTGGACCGGCGTATACGACAGCGTGTACCAGTTCCTGCCAGTATCCAGCAACTTCGCACAGCCATTGAAGAGGAGTGGACCAACATTCCACAGGCCACAGTTGACAACCTGATCAACTCTATGCGAAGGAGATGTGTTGCACTGCATGAGGCAAATGATGGTCACACCAGATACTGACTGGTATCCCCCCCCCAGTAAAACAAAACTGCACCTTTCAGAGTGGCCTTTTATTGTGGGCAGTCTAAGGCACACCTGTGCACTAATCATGGTGTCTAATCAGCATCTTGATATGGCACACCTGTGAGGTGGGATGGATTATCTCAGCAAAGGAGAAGTGCTCACTATCACAGATTTAGACTGGTTTGTGAACAATATTTGAGGGAAATGGTGATATTGTGTATGTGGAAAAAGTTTTAGATCTTTGAGTTCATCTCATACAAAATGGGAGCAAAACCAAATGTGTTGCGTTTATATTTTTGTTGAGTGTATACACTGAATGGAATCTAATTGAGTTAAAGCTGTGTAACATATTTCAGTTACATGTATCAAGCAGTATCAACTGTCTAAGATAAAAAAGAGGAACATGTAGGGCCACCAAAATTTCACTTAAACTGACAAAATTTAGTTTCTCCTGAAATCCAAACATTATAATTTTGGTTTATTTTTGAAACATCAAGAGAACATATTTAACTGGAGGGAATTCCATAATGAATATTTTCTTTTCTGTTTAATGCCATCTGTAGGAGGACATGCGTGTGCGCATGCATGAGCTTTTGAAAAGATCGGAAGTTACCTTGATGTGATGCGCGATGCTGACATCCGTGAAATGTCTAAATCATTCCTGAGGTGTTACTGGATTACAAAAACAGTGTTTTTCATTTTAGAAGTGCTTATTTTTTGTTAGCTTTTACACAATATATGAGAAACATCTTAGATTTCCATATAAAAACTGCGGTTTTAAAGCATTTTCCACAATGTTGGAGGACAAACCAAAATGAAGCGAGCCAGCACAAGTCACTCAAGTCACCTTTATTGTCGTTGCACAGCAATCAGCACAACGAAATTTGCTTGTGTATCCTCAAAAACAATGCCCACCCTCACACATAACTTACCCACACACATACGTCAATAAATATTAAGAACACTGGGAGGTTGGGGGGGGGACCTTGTCTCATATTGCACTGTCCCCAACAAACCAAACTCGTATTACACTGATCCCACATTGTCATTGTCCCATATTGCACATATCCCTCTAAAACATCAGTTAACATTTAAAATACCCAACTTTAATAAAAAGAAAACCTTAAATAGCTTAAAAAATCTCTCTACTCTAATTGGTTGCCACCGTGTACTTCCTATAATGCCTCGTACAAGTTTGGGGAAGCCCCCACCTGATCTACTATGACGTCACTGTATGGGTCTCAACTGTCATGCCATGAGTATAAATTATTTCTAGACAATGCGAATTTTGATCGTATTGGTAATGGCATATTATGAATCCCCTATTTAAAGGCTAATAAATAAAATTATAGTGGGTTTTTTGTCATTGTGGTAGTTCAGGGCAGGGCAGGTCTGGGATATATGCTGGTTCTGTCAATCTCTACAACAACCACACTATGGAACTGCCTTGGTACCTGGATGGCAACCGCCACAAATAGCCATCTGTCTGCAGCAACCAGGTGAAAAGTGAGCATACCTTTGGTCATTTACCTTTGCTGTGGTCCAAACCACTGAAGTACCTGCATGTTGAATTATACCCAGAGAACCGCACAATATGGCCAAAATGTCATAACTCATGTTCCCTCACAATGCAAGTGGGATACCTCATTTGAATCTCTCGAAGAAACCATCCATTTTACACAAAATCATTCCTGTAGTACCTAAGGGTCCTCCACAGGGATCTAGTACTAAAGATATCCAGTCATCTCAGTAAGTGCCCAACCACAATCTCAACCCTAAAGACTCGGACCTTCGCTCTCCTGTAAAGATGCTGTTATTGCCAAGCCCCTCTGTCCCACAACCTCATGACATCACAAGCTCTTCCTAGCTTTCTCATGAGCTCAAAGACTGATGTCCCAGAGACATGAACATCATTGCAGAGATAAGGAAATGTCTCTACAAGTTCAACACATGTAGCACACACACAGATATGTGTCACATAGGAAAGGACCAACTAAGTTTCTAGATTCCACAGCCCTACACAACACCTAACCCATGCAAACATTGAACAGCATTGGACCCAGAACACATCCCTGATGTTCACTGATGCAAGCACAGAGTTTCTGTCTCTGACCTGCACATTACTCACAGTACCTGTGTGCGCTGACTAACCCCGATGCAAAGCTATACGCCAACTTTTAAAATGCGTCATAAAGCAGTGACTTGCGAATTTGGTATGTCCAATAAGGAAAAAAAAAATTGGTGTTTGAAACCCAGTAAGTTTTAAGGTTCTGGTAGGATAGTGATTAAAATGTCAGTATGAACTGACGAACACTGAGGTAAAACTGTGTGCAAAATTCAAAAACAGTGAGACTGGATATTTCATTGCACACATACACACAAACAAATTAATCCATAGATGAATAGAATTTCTTTCACTGGAGTGTATTCACTAACATTCAGCTCATCCTAACCATTTACATACGATACACCAAAGAGGCAGTTGTGTTGCAAACTCTTGGCCTGGAGGAACTTGCTGCCCATGACTAACAAACACAAGTCTCGCACTAATTGATTGTCTTGTGTTTTATTTATGGTGCAGTAGTAATTAGTGGACAGCATAATGTAAGCCATTCATTAGCACCTGGCTACCGCTATGGATTTCAGTGCTTTGTCTCAGATGCACACATCATTAGGGAGAAACAAAAACCGGAATTTATTAGCGTGGCTTCTTATAAATATTCTTAAAGTCAGTGTGCCTTTAAGGAAGCACACAGGCCTGTAAAACTTTTGTCAGCGTTTGCTCACTGATTCCATTTGCTGCAGAATATGTTAAGGAAGAGCAGTATAAATTTAATTTTAATTGTTTTGTACACACGCCAGTGAAAAGGAACTGATTGGATACAGTTCAGAGACAGTATATTAATACGTTATTTTCATATGTTAATTGGTTTGTATAATCTCCCCCTTTGCTTGGTTTGGAAGTACCTGGCATTGAGAAGGGGAATGAAGAGAATAGAAGACACCAATTTACATAAAACCAGCTCCTCTGAACATTAAATAATAATGCATCTGCAAGCTGAAGGTGTGTTCAGTTAGCAGAAAGCACATTTTTATAATTTATAGTCCAGCTGTTTCAGTGCTTTTGAGTCCATTTTCCTCCCTGCTTGCTTTTAATGAAATCTTGTTACTGGAGAATTGACTGGGGCGAATAGAGATTTTAATCCCACTGATGTTCTACCGTGGCAATGCACACTGGTGGGAACTTTTAATGATGGACTCAGTAATCAGAAGACACTTGTATTCAGCTGCATACAATAATGAATCTCATCAAATGTTAAAGGCTGGGTGGCGTGCGAGGGGCTCAAATTTCAAGGTTTTTGACCATCCCCATTTGAGAAATTCCTCCGGGAGTGTGTGATTACTCAAGTTTAGCAGTTTATTGCCTCATCTTTCAATAGCCACTGAAGCACAAAATTCTCATCTAGGTTTCTCTTTTTTCTACACTTGAAGAACAGGCCAATATAGACTGCAGAACAGCTGCTCAGATCCCGAGGAACTGCTGTTGGCACTGCAATGTTATTAGCTGCCACCATCATTGTCCACACGCAGTGTCATTTAAAGGACAATAACTAAATTCAATGACACATTCAGTGATGTGATTTTAATTGTGAATATTATGTTATATCTAGAAGTATTTCTACATGGGACCGCAGTAACACTAATCAAGGAATGTGTAAAAGGACATAAGCTCAAAATAACACATTTTGCAAATGACAGACGATATGGGGAAACCAAATGCAAATATGACTGGAAGATGTTCTGAACAAAAAAGAAAAAAAAAAAGAAAAAGACTGGAGTATTCTAGAAAAATGAATTAGTTTCTTCCAAGCAGCAACCTCCAGTGCTGAAAAATGATGGTGACGCAGAAGTGCCAAAACTTGCAGATCCTTGAAAGGCTGCTTGAGGTTGGCTTCAAAACTGAGTCACTCGCCTTAGATGTCCATGTTGAAATGCCCAACTTTACAACAGAAATAAACATGTTTACAGCCTGGTGCAAAAAACCCATTTGCTCTCTATAATGAGTTTCCCAGTTTATGGCAACTAAATGTGGTGGATTTGTACATAATTCACAAGTTTAAGTTATAATGTTATGAATAATTAGTGGTGTTATTTGGTTAATTGTACTAATGGCCCATCAAAGAAATCTGTGCTCCAGTATTTGCATTGAGTGAAATTTGAGTGTTATTTAATTTCTAGGTTTACACCATTAACAGTAATTAGCAGGTATTGATAGCTTAGTGACATTAGCTACATTAATGGTGTTATGATCACTAGGTGTCACGCCCTTCCCACACTCTGTTTCAAGGGATTCCTTTGACATGTTTTGTCAGTTTCTTTTCTCTAGGTGCATATTCATAGCTTTCTTTTACTCTGTCAAAGGACATTGATACAGTTTCTTTTTTGTGGGTTCATTTGTCAACCTCTCATCATTTCAGCAGAGATCACATGTTTATGTGTGTTTTTCCACTGACATCTTTTTTCTCCTCCCTCATGTTGTACTCACCGTCTCATATGGGTTGTCGTGGTTTTGATTCCTTTCTCAGGTTTTATTTCAGTCATTTTTTTTTTCTGTGTTTGTGTTGCATTCAAGGTCCCTGGTTATTTTCACTTTTTGTTATGAACATCTACACATCATTTCTTCATGTCTAGCAGACAATTAGGCCGTTATCTGCTGTCCGCTTTATAAGCAGAGCTGTTCCACTCACTCAACACCAGATGGTTAGTCAACGCTGTGTGTGTGTGTGTGGGGGGGGGGGGGGGGGGGGAACCACACATTTTGATTATGAGTGGCATCCTACACTGACGGAAATAAATTTTAGGATTGTGTATTTTTAACAAAACTTTTTTTTTTTTTTTGGAAATCTGAAAGAAATCTTATATGTTATAAAATATAATCCTGAAATTTTACTTGTATCTTTTATTGTAATTATAAAAGAATAATTTTTTTAAATAAAAATTCTAAAATAATATTCCAGGACAAAAAAAAAAAAATGGTCAGCCTTTTGAGGGAACAACAGTCCCAACATGGTGATTAGATGGTGTGTTTCTCTGTGCCAGCAGACAAGTACCTCAGTGTTTATTTGCCATGCCCTGACAAATTCCTTTGGAATCTGCCTTTAAGAAGACATTTCCAAGTCAGTGATTGGTAGTTAGCTAATTTCAAGGTTTTATGTCTTGACCTAATTGGTATAGCTGCTGAATTAAAACAAAAATGTACCTACCACCGACGTTGAAGACAGTACTTTCCTTTTGTACAAATAAATAAATAAATTACTTCAATAGTTTTTGTGAACCAACCTACAAACAGACACGAGAAAAAAAAAATCCTTTGGCCAAAGAAGCAATGTTTTGAGCTGGGAAAATAAAGAAAGAAGCATAGAACTACAGGTTGTCATACCAAGCATAAGTCCTCTTACCCTTAAATTACTTCTCCCTCAACATTAGAGAACTGTTGAGCCAGTGGTTGCACAGAATACAAAAGGGACACCAACAGTCACAATACATGTCCTGAGTACTGAATTCATTAAGATATACAAGGTCAAGGCCTCATCCAGATTATCAATGAGGACTAGTCTGTGTGTGTCCTATTCTGCTGGGCCCTCAGACACTTAACTTTTTTAAATAATCTAAAGTGAATATCAATGTTATATTAAATATATTGTCAGTTTTCCCCACACATTACACACACATTACACACACACACACACATTCTGTTTTACATTCTTTGCACCATAATACTTTTCAGTGACCCCTCGACTCTGGAGGAGGCTCCAGCAGGTGATGTGGTTTAGGATGATGTGTTGCTGTTTAATATGTGAATAACTTCATATGACCTTTGAGATTAGAGGAGGAGCTGCTTCTCAGGGGCTGAAGAGAGTCCCTGCTGCTATGAAGCTCATTTCCCTTTGATCCCCCAGTAATGAGATGAACACTAGGCATTGTGCTCACCGAACACTGACACGCCATCATGGAGCCGACAACTTTGCACATGCTAATAGTGGTTGCGATGTGTGTGTTCACAAAATGTGTTTCAAAGCGTCAGCGGGGGTTTATGTGACTATGAGGTATGATGGCTACATGAAGAAAGCTGGCTATAACATGCAGCATTAAGAACTTGGCTTTTGGTTCACTGTGCAATGATCAATCATTCCATGCCATTTTTTTTGTTGTTGTTGTTGTTTTACTTTTCAATCTGCAATACAAAAACTGAAACCAGTACAAGGTGTGTCAGTGTGCTTTTGGTCAGGAAACTGTTTAAATGGATGCCAGTCAGGTCTGAAATCTCTCTCTCTCTCTCTCTCTCTCTCTCTCTCTCTCTCTCTCTCTCTCTCTCTCGCTCGCTCGCTCGCTCGCTCGCTCTCTGTCTCTCAACACAACTGTGGCCAATCCCACTTCCCCAAGATATCTTCAGAGATCCACTGAAGATCAATCATGACTGAGGCCATCCCCACGAGACTCTGAGTAACAGCCACTGATTGCTTTTCGCTGTGCACGCCATTAACTGAAATCTAGCAAGAGACTCCTGGACAGCACTTAACAATCAGTCAGAGGCCACAACCATTTCACATTGCATACTGGTCCCCACCTCCCTGTATTATACATAAACAATACTGTAGTTCAGGTGAGGAGAAGTGACACTTTAGAATCACTACAACAATGTGCTGCATGACTTGGCGAGAAACAGACATGGACGGTTGACAGATATAGATAGCAGGTTTCACATACAGTCAGTGCTGAGGAATCTGTTGAGTTGTCCCCCATTGGAGGTTTGAAAACATATTATGAGCAGAGTTCATCAACTTGAACAATACTGGTTTGCAACCAATCACCTCAGCAAGTGCGTTCACTGACGAGATCCTCCACATAACTCCAAAGATGTTGGAATCACCTACTGAACTTATCAGTTACAATGAAAACCCTCAGAACATTGGCCCTTTATGAAATATACATGCATATCCCTTTAGTGTAGTCCATTTGGCTTTGATTATGTGTGGTGAAGGTACAAAACGGTTCAGGTTTTTATTCAGTGATTTATCAGTGATTCAGAAAATGAATGCCTTAATGCAGAAATTGCTCACAATGGACAGAAAGATCTATCTATCTATCTATCTATCTATCTATCTATCTATCTATCTATCTATCTATCTATCTATCTATCTATCTATCTATCTATCTATCTATCTATCTATCTATCTATCTATCTATCTATCTATCTATCTATCTATCTATCTATCTATCTATCTATCTATCTATCTATCTATCTATCTATCTATCTATCTATCTATCTATCTATCTATCTATCTATCTATCTATCTATCTATCTATCTATCTATCTATCTATCTATCTATCTATCTATCTATCTATCTATCTGCCCCTCCCTTGCTCCATTTGCCTGTCTGTCTGTGTGTGCACTTATACTGAGCAAAATATCTAAGGCGATCCTCTGATCTCATCTTTATTGATCATGTTTAGTATTTAATACTATGTTGTTGTGAAAGTGTAAGTACACGGACCCACAACAGGGGGCGCAAATGAACGGACAATGGAATAGGTCAAATAACACACTTTACTGTTGTGAATATGCACAAGTACAACAGATTACAATAATAGACAAAGTCGAATTCACACAGGTGTCATGTGGGCAGGCTTGAAGATAGGAGACGCCTCTCCAAAGTAGAACCGGAACCACACGGTTTCCTCCGCCACCAGACCCCGGGAATACTGGAGCCGCCAAGTCCCGAACTCCCAGGTGGCCACTGCCTCCGCGTGTCGGACCTGGTACTGCTGGCGAGGAACAAAGGACAATTAAAGGAGGGCACGTTCGCACCCAGGAATCCGAACGGCAGGTAAGTTACCTCCACCTCTCATTGGAAAATACTCAGAGCAAAACACAAAAGTCACAAAGATCACTGTTAAACAGTCAGCTGAGCACGTTACCTTCTCAGTAGAAACGATATCTCGGCGATGAGGTGGAGATGCCGTCCTGCTGATATACCCCTGCAGATCCGATGATTGATGACAGCTGTCGCAGGTGATGGGTGACAGCTGTCACTCTGGCTGCTCCTGCAAGGCGGCGGCGCCCTCTAGTGCCTGGAGCCCGCACTCCAGGCAGGGCGCCCTCTGGTGGTGGTGGGCCAGCAGTACCTCCTCTTCAGCGGCCCACACAACACTAGGTATGTAGTTGGTAGGATTTAATTTCCCTCTTTCAGTCACCTTCCTTTCAGTCATGGAACACAAGTGTGAAGATCAGAAGGGCTCCACTGCAACCAGTGTTGATTTTCTCAAAGCATCTGACTCTGCAAAAGCATCTGCCAGCTTTGTAGGACATTGCGAGATGCTGTGGGATCCTCACAAAGTTGCTGGACATTATAGCCAGCACATACAGAGGCACTGTGAAGTCTCTGTGCAATGATGGAAGAATCTCTGACCTGTGACCTCTGATCATTGGTGATTTCAATGTGATCACAGGCACTGACAGGGCTGGTAAAGAGGATGGTATTGGTCTTTATGGCTCTGGTGACCATGGTGAAAATTATTCAGTGATCCTTGACTTTGCAAAAGATTGGAGGATATGAATTGCTCGAATCCTGGTTCCAATATCCAGAGCAGCACATTTAGACGTGGTACTTGAAAAATTGTGGTGTAGCTAAGAGAACTGATCATATTATTGTGGAAAGATGCCGCAAAACTGTAAGATTTATATATGTGCCCAGTTTGTGAATTGTGGCCACAAACTTGTTCTAGCTTCCAAAAGGGTTCAGTTAAAGTCCTGCAGACTACTGTCTGCCTGGGGTCCCAGACTACTACAGCTAGACTTAAAGAATTTTGCTGGACTGTGTGTGGTGAAGCAGACAAGTTATCTTATTTCTGGGACAATTGGAAATCATGAATGAACATGATGAGTTGGACTTCTGACACCACCCTGGGAATTTCACCCAGGGAACTCTCTCTAATGAAATTAACTCTGGAATAGTTGACACCACAGACCCTATATCTATCAGACAAGGGATCACAACTCCCCCATACTTACCCCTACATAAGGACACAATGACACAAGTTTGGGCACTTCCTTGTCACCTGTTCTAAACTATCCCGAGCCAGTAACATGCCCCCCGAACTGTGACTCCACAGCTCGGCAGGTATTAGTTTCCCGACCTCTGGGCAGAGTGAGATGGCCTATTTGACCGAAAAGCCGACAAAAAGAGCCGACCACGGGCCATCAACTCAACTCTTTCAGACCCCTCATTTCACACAGCTCTGAGACCTGGGAAGATCTGGCCTCCACTTGGCCAACAATCAACCTCTCCATTGATGGAGCACCACCACTAAAGGACACAATAGGCAGGGACTCTACACCAGGGCTGGACACAGCCGCAGCCCGCCCCCACCTCAGCCTCTCATTCTCCATCCTGGGCTGAGTGACTAACTCTCTCAGCTCCTGCATTTCCTCCACCATCACTTAGCCTTACCATCTGAGACTTTTCCACGGAAAAGGCGAGACCACAATAAAAAAAGGAAATCACTCCCACAGAAGCCGACTGCTGCTTTGCCCTGGAAAAGAAAAGAAAACAGACAAATTAGCACACACAAAAAATGTTGCTTTTCACCAAAAAAATAACAAAAAACACACCCCTCTGCTCTCAATTTGCATCCCACGTCTGACACCAAAATGTGACAAAGCAGACAAGTTATCTTATTTCTGGGACAACTGGAAATCATGAATGAACATAAGTCAGACTTCTGACACCACCCTGGAAATTTCACCCAGGGAACTCTTTCCAATCAAATTAACTCCATTGTTAGGCACACAGGTTCGTTGCAGACAAGGTAGAGTAGGAGGGACACTTACAAAGCAAACTTATTGAAACTGGTTTATTATAAAAACACAAACAGCAATGTACAACACCAAGGGTGTCTGTACGTTCAACATAAATCAACATTCCCCATCTACAGGTGGCCTCTCTAAACAATAGAGGACACCATCGCACCACCAACTCCACAAGCAGGTGTTAGCCTAATCTCCAGGGTGACGACAAATCCAGGCAGATAGCAGCAGACATCAGGACAGAGCAACAGACTCAACTCCGCACAAAACAGCAGTGGCATCTGCAGAGATCACTCCTTTCCATCATGAACCTGTAACACTTCGTCGGTCCCAGGCAATACAGCACAAGCCGAGGAATTAACACTGCACCGGAGTGTCCAACAGCCAGCAGCTACCCGGCACCACCTGTGCCGAGCAGCGCACAACCAGCGACAACTCCCACAGGTCTATCCCTTCACAGGAACATGGAAGTGGAAACATCACACAAACGCCTGCTGCAAACCTCCACAAGTGAGAGAAAGAAGAGTATTATCCACCCTCTTTTATGTGAACACTCCCCCACACAGACTGGCTGAAATCCAACCACCAGCTGAAGATAATTGAGCTCATTCATACTGCTACATGTGCATGCAATCTGGGTGGAGGACTTACAGATATGGGCACAATAAATAACTAAAGAAATGTGCAAGTTACTCCGCAAAATAACCCTGCAAGTTTCTAGGGATTGCATTGGCATGGCCAGTGCTCACTGTTGGAGGTTTTTCCATCTCTGAAAGTACTCTGAATATGATACAGAGGAGTTTTAGTACATGACTTTGGGGGCCATTTCTAGCTGTAATGGCACTGAGGACCGAGAAGGATGCATTTCTTAGAGGAATCTGTGTGGAGGTAAAACACTGTCTCTGGTCTAGTGTCTCTAATGTGCCCATCTGAGTCTAGGGCTGAGTTGGAGATGATCATTCATGTGTTTGTCTCATCACGGCTTGACTACAGTCACTCGATGTTTTTAGCCTTAACAAGTCCTCTCTGGACTGCTTACAAATGGTCCAGAATATGGCTGCAAGGCTTCTTACGGGGTCATCAAATAGGTCCGATGTAACACGATTCTCTTCACCTTGAACTGGCTCCCCATCTATTTCAAACTGCAATTTAAAATTCTGGTGCTGACTTTTAGATCTTTACATGGTCAAATGCCACTTTATATCTCTGAACTGTTACACCCATATGTCAGAAGCATGCCTCTGAAGTCTTTGGACCTGGGCCTGTTGGTTGTCCCTAGGACAAGGCTGAAAACCATGGGAGACTGTGCATTTGAGGTTGTGGCACCTAAATTGTGGAATACACTGCCTTTGGAGCTACACTCCGTGGACTCTGTTGAAACATTTAACGTGAAGCTCAATACCTATTTGTATAGGCTGGCTTTTACCTAGTTTTGTGTTTCTGTTGTTTTAATTTATGTGTTCTTATGTCTTATGAGAAGCACTTTGTGATTTTTATCTGAAAAGTTGCTATATAAATAAACTATACTTACTTGCTTATAGAGAGATCAACCATTCCTTTCCGACTCATCCCACTGCAGTCATGCCAAGGGACCGTAAGGTCCTGACGGATGACTACTTTACTGAACTGTACTGGGTTGGTTCCTTTCGTGTTTGACTTTGCCAGTATCTTTGAAGTGGAGAAAAAGTCCAAGTCTTCAGGGTACAGTTTGCAGTGTTACAGTTGGTTCTGAGACTTGAACACTAATAACAGTCAAATGTGAAGATTGGATGTCTTTGGTACCAGGTTTCAGGGGAATCCTTGAGTACTGCAGGAATGATTTTGTGTTGCATTTTTACTCAAATAAGGTGATCTACTTGCATTGTCAGGTTCAACACAACAGTCATGTGGCATCCTTTGAGTGTAATGTAGGTGCCTCAGTGCTGAGGAACCCATCAACTGGAAAAGGCCACGAGGACACTCAAGTATGACCTGGCAACAGCCATTTTTATATCCAGTCACTCTGTTTTCAGTGGCCATAACTTACTGGACAAAATCAATACAGATATTATTGTTTATATAAATCATCATACCAAGTCAGTGAATGTGTCTTCGATGTAATTTGTATTCATGATTAAATTCAAACAGTATGGTGCTGTATGGTGAATCTCTCTGGAGGAAGTTCTTCAAAACTGTGCAAAAGAAGGAAATGAATCATGGAAGCCAACAAGACACAGATGACAGCACTGAAAGGGTTATACACATCTGTGACTATGATTGAAGAAACTGGAGCTCGTGCGACTTCTGTCTGTTCCATCAACAGTCACAGCTTCATGGTGGAGTGGAACAGGAGTTTCATACAAGAAAACAGTCTTGTCTTGAGTCTCTCATGTCCCTTCTGGCAAACTGTAGCTGGAATTCTATGTCTTCTTTGCTGGGTTGTGGTGAATGTGGCTATGTGTAGTGGCAGCTCATTGTCCAAAACCTGCCCTGATGTTAATACCAAAAATACCAAAAATCATGCCATATATATTTTGTGATTTCTGACTTTATATACAGTAGAAATTCTGCTGTAACGACAAGAACAAGACAGAGACTTAGAATTTATTCATTGATTAAGGATTCCATTGACTTAATGAACCTTCAACCGTCTCTCATATGACTAGCCAATATATGTTGCAATCTCTAAAACGGATGTCTGGCTGTAGATCCTTTTACCTGAATTGATCTACTCAGTGCTTCTGAAATGGGGAAATGGGCAATATTGATATGATTCTTGACTTTTTGATGGATGTGTGTGATGTAAACACGAGCACCATGGGCCAGCATGCTGTGGGGTAAGCACAAATTCAGCGAACAGCTTTACCGGAATTCTTTAGACAAAGCAATATCATTTGTGTCAGTGCCAATCTCAATCCAAAACCCATTTCTTTGTTGCCTCATATTTATAGAACTAAATCATGAATAATGTCAAAGCATAGCATACTTTCTACTTTTAGAATGTTTTGTACTCCCCTTTACTTGCTTACGAATTGACTCAAGCTAATATTCCTTATTATTATTATTATTAGTTCAATAAACCTGTCATCAATTTTTTTTCTGCAATCACTATTTACTCAACATCTACACACTCTAGTTACCCCAAAATTTGCATAATAATGTCTCACTTACTCCGATTGTACCTTAGAGGAGCCATGTTTTGACAGGACACATACCTTGAGGCCCAGATAATTATCATTTTCTCCACAGTGAGCAAGATTTGTACTACAAAACTTGTTAAACATAAAAAATAGTGCATACTTTACAACCCTCCCAATTTTGATTGCGTAAATCTCAGTGCATCCAGTATTTGACAAAGACACTTTCTGATGGGTTTGAACACAAATTGTGAAGGCACGACATTGCCACTTTGGGAAACTACTTTTATCTAACGTCAAAATGGGGTTTTATGACTGTCATTCCAATATTGCCACAGAGATGTTAAAAAAACCCACATGATGGAGCATATCATATCTTTTTGTTTTGGTTTTACCAAGATGTAGTTTTAAAACGCTTTTGTAACTGAGAAAGTGGTGAGGGAAGGGAAATATCACTATATTTATGATAAATGGCATGATAAACATCATGAAGTGATGTTTTGTCAAAATGGTAGTTATCATTTTTTATTGGAGCCTATCTCAGTTGAGTGATTGGGTGAGAGATGGGGTACACAGAGGTGAGGATTTTATCTATATTATAATGACCAAGTAGCCTCTGTGTGTGTATGTGTGTGCATGTGTATGGCTTCGATCACGGAGAAACTGGGGAGAGATGACATTTGCCGTTTGGTATGCTTATGTACTTTGGTTCATGGATATCAGGCTGGTTGGTCAGAAACTTTTGGACACAAATGCATGGCTCGAACAGACAGCTCTGGTTGTAAAAAGGCTTTATTCGGGTGGATAGGAGTGGTCAGTACATAAGAAGGCAGTCCAGAAAAAGCAACAGCACAATAATCATCAGGCTTGAGGCGTGGTCGATGCAACAGGCAAGAGGTCAGGAACACTATGAGGCAGGCAGAACAATGGAATGACCAGCTCATCCACTACTACTCCACCCATCGGAAAACTGCACGCTGGTACAGGACAGTGTTGCTGTACTTCCTTGACATTGCAACCACAAATGCATTCATCTTGCATCGTGAGATCAGCAGTGTCAAGCAAGTGCAGCCCACGACACACAAGGACTTAATGGTGGAGCTGGTGTGTCAACTGTGTGGCACAGCCAAAACAGGTGTCCCACAGAACAGGAGCCAGAACCAGGGTCGGACTGGGAACAAATTTCGGCCCTGGCATTTTTCCTCTGGACCAGCCCACTATTGGCCCGACGAATCCACCCCCAAACACGCACACCCACCTGTCCATACCGAACCCCCAATGAACAAATACTATACACCTAAACACCATGAACACACACCTAAACACACACTTTCACTGTCATTTCACCTTGATCATAGTACAAAACGCGGACCTGGCGCCACGAGGGGGCGTCCTGATAACATTAAAGGCAATTACATATTTTGACGAAATTACAAGTTTAAATGACTATATATATATATATATATATATATATATATATATATATATAATATCATGAGGTTTATGTCACAGAAATCCTACTTTGCAATCACACTGCAGTCATTGTTAAATTATTTCCTTTTGCATTTATAATAAACATTTGTATTTATTTAGTGTTTGTTTTTCTGGTTGAAATAAGATATAAATAATCTACCAGACTTCAAAAAATATACACGTTTCCATGTTATTTAATTTGTCTAAAAATAAATGTCTGAGGTTCCTTATGTTAAACAAGAAATGATTTAATCTGAAATAACATACAGATAAAAAGTATGAAATACAGATGAAAGGTTTCTAAAGAACCATTTATTGATTTATTTACCTGTTTTAATTACAAGTGTTCCAAACTTTTTTTAACAGTAATCAGAAATTTTGAGGTAACAACAACAAAAAACATTTCCAATGATTTTTCTTCAGAAAACTGCTCTATAAATGAGCAGTCCTGTCACACGTTAATGTTTTGTACAGATCAGTGGTTTCTGCACCAATCAGATTTGTACAATCCATTTTGTAGAGATCAGTGGTCTTCCGTGTTTTGGCCTGACGCGTCGTTCCTATTGGACAATGCGAAGGTACGTCACAGCTCAGAGTGTCGAAAGTTGGCGCACCTCATCTCGACAGAACACCGGCTCTGTGTGGTATGTAGGAGATCACTTGACCGAGGGTCTATACGTTCAAATAATAATTAAAAAAAATACTGTCATCACTCTTCACTCTTAGTCAGTCTGTGACAACTTCTTCTTTGTCTTTCGGCTGTTCCCGTTAGGGGTTGCCACAGCAGATCAATCGTTTCCATCTCACCCTGTCCTCTGTATCTTCCTCTGTCACACCAACCACCTGCATGTCCTCTCTCAGCACATCCATGAACCTCCTCTTTGGTCTCCCTCTTCTCCTCCTGCCTGGTGGCTCCATCCTCAGCATCCTTCTCCCTATATACCCTGGGTCCCTCCTCTGCACATGTCCAAACCATCTCAATCTCGCCTCTCTGACTTTGTCTCCAAACCGTCCCACCTGAGCTGTCCCTCTGATATGTTCATTCCTAATCTTGTCCATTCTTGTCACTCCCAAAGAGAATCTCAACATCTTCAGCTCTGCCACCTCCAGCTCTGCCTCCTCTTTTTGTTAGTGCCACTGTCTCTAAACCATACAACATAGCTGGTCTCACTACTGTTTTGTAAACTTTCCCCTTCACTCTTGCTGATATTCTTCGGTCACAAATCACTCCTGCCACCTTTCTCCACCCACTCCACCCTGCCTGCACTCTCTTCTTCACCTCTCTACCACACTCTCCATTACTTTGAACAGTTGACCTCAAATATTTAAACTCATCTACTTTCACCACTTCTACTCCTTGTAACTGCACTATTCCATTGGGCTCCCTCTCGTTCACACACATGTAGTCAGTCTTGCTTCTACTGACTTTCATTCCCCTTCTCTCCAAAGCATATCTCCACTTCTCCAGACTAGAATCAACTTGCTCTCTACTCTCACTACAGATCACAATGTCATCTGCAAACATCATAGTCCATGGGGACTCCTGTCTGATCTCATCTGTCAACCTGTCCATCACCACTGCAAACAAGAAAGGACTCAGAGCTGATCCTTGGTGTAATCCCACCTCCACCTTGAATGAGTCTGTCATTCCGACTGCGCATCTCACCGCTGTCACACTATTCTTGTACATGTCCTGCACTACCCTAACATACTTCTCTGCCACTCCAGACTTCCTCATACAATGCCACAACTCTTCTCTTGGCACCCTATCATAAGCTTTTTCTAAGTCCACAAACACACAATATAACTCTTTCTGTCCTTCTCTGTACTTTTCCAACAGTATTCTCAGAGCAAACATTGCATCTGTAGTGTTCTTTCTCGGCATGAAACCATATTGCTGCTTACAGATCTTCACCTGTTTTCTAAGCCTAGCTTCTACTACTCTTTCCCATAACTTCATGCTGTGGCTGATCAGCTTCATGCCTCTGTAGTTACTGCAGCTCTGCACATCACCGTTGTTCTTGAAAATAGGAACCAGCACACTTCGTCTCCACTCCTCAGGCATCCTCTCACTTTCCAAGATTTTATTAAACAATCTGGTTAGAAACTCTACTGCCATCTCTCCTAGACATTTCCATGCCTCCATTGGAATGTCATCTGGACCAACTGCCTTTCCACTCTTCATCCTCTTCATAGCAGCCCTCACTTCTTCCTTGCTAATCTCTTTTACTTCCTGATTTACTCTCGTCACATCATCCAGCCTTTTCTCTCACTCATTTTTTTTATTCATCAACTCTTCAAAATATTCCCTCCACCTTCTCAGCACACACTCCTCACTTGTCAGCACATTACCATGTGCATCTTTTACCACCCTCATCTGCTGCACATCCTTTCCAGCTCTGTCCCTTTGTCTGGCCAATCGGTACAAGTCCTTTTCTCCTTCCTTACTATTCAACTTCTTGTACAGCTCGCAATATGCCTTTTCCTTTGCTTTTGCCACTTCTCTTTTCACCTTACGCCGCATCTCCTTGTATTCCTGTCTACTTTCTTCATCTCTCCGACTATCCCAAAACTTTTTCGCCAACCTCTTTCTCCTTATGCTTTCCTGGACCTCTTCATTCCACCACCAAGTCTCCTTGTCTTCCTTCCACTGTCCAGATGTCATACCCAGTACTGCCCTAGCTGTCTCCCTCACCACATCTGCAGTACTTTTCCAGTTTCCAAAATTGCTTCCCCTCCAACTAGTGCTTCTCTCACCTGCTCGCTAAATTTCACACAACAGTCTTCCTCCTTCAGCTTCCACCATCTGATCCTTTGTTGATCTCTCACTCTCTTCTTCTTCTTTACCTCTAAAGTCATCCTACAAACAACCATCCTATGCTGTCTAGTGACACTCTCTCCTGCTACCACCTTACAGTCTGTGATTTCTTTTAGCTTGCATCTCCTATAAAGAATGTAGTCCACCTGTGTGCACCATCCTCCACTCTTATATGTTACCCTGTGCACCTCCCTTTTCTTAAAGTAGGTATTCACCACAGCCATTTCCATCCTTTTTGCAAAATCAACTACCATCTGTCCTTCCCCATTCCTATCCTTGATACCATATCTACCCATTACTTCCTCATCACCTCTGTTCCCTTCACCAACATGCCCATTGAAGTCTGCTCCTATCACCACTCTTTCATGCTTGGGCACACTCTCCACCACCTCATCTAATACACTCCAGAAATCTTCTTTCTCCTTCATCTCACAACCTACCTGTGGGGCATATGCACTGATGATATTCATCATCACCCCTTCAATTTCCAACTTCACACTCATCATCCTGTCAGACACTCGCTTAACCTCCAACACACTTTTAACATACTCTTCCTTTAAAATGACCCCAACACCATTTCTCTTCCTGTCCTCACCATGGTACAACAACTTGTACCCACCGCCGATGCGCCTGCTCTTACTTCCCTTCCACTTGGTCTCTTGCACACACAATATGTCTACCTTTCTCCTCTCCATCATATCAGCCAGCTCTCTCCCTTTACCAGTCATACTACCAACATTCAAAGTCCCCACTCTCATTTCCACCCTTCTAGTTTTCCTCTTCTCCCGCTGTTCGTGACAACGTTTTCCTCCTCTTCTTCGTTGTCTTGGCCCAGCAGTAGCCCAATTTCCACCAGCACCCTGTTGGGCAATAGCACCGGTGGTGGATGTTGTTAACCCGGGCCGCGACCGATCCGGTATGGGAATTCGATTCTGAGTCTGCATAGTTGGGTTGGCTTGTTTTATGCCGGATGCCCTTCCTGACGCAACCCTCCTCATTTATCCGGGCTTGGGACCGGCACTCAGAATGTACTGGCTGCACACCCCATGTGGCTGAGTTAGTCAGTCTCTTACAACGGTGCAGCGTAAATACACGAGCTTTCCAGGAGCGCACGTCTCCTCCGGTGCGCACTTTTTTTGGGGGGGGGGGCGACCCCGCCCCCATGATATACATATATATACATATATATATATATATATATATATTTTTTTTTTTTTTTTTCTGGCGCCGGGTCTGACAAAATGGAAGCAAAAGCACACAAGCGGAAAAAAGTTTTTGTGTCTCCAAAGTAAGTGTGTGAGTGAGAGAGAGAGAGAGCGAGAGAGAGAGAGAGAGAGAGGTAATGTGTAACCACTGCTAGGATTCACACAGCAGCAAATTAAGGAGCTGAAGTCCGTAGCTGTTGCATTTAAAGATTAACAAAAGTAAAGCACAGTTAATTAAGATAAAAGAAACGATTCCAACCTTGTATCAGTAGAAGAGCGGAGAGAAGTCCAGGCGCCGAGGACTCAATGCATTCACAGGGGCGGGAGCGGCCGCCTGCTCTTCCTGCAATCTGATTGGCCACCCTGTATGCTTCTCCATTGTCATTGGCTGTTGGTCATGTCAATCATTGTGCTCGATGTAAGTCTCCGTTGTGTGATCAAACGGAAACAAAACTGAAACCTAGAATAAGACTGCGCCGTGTATGAAACGCTACAGAACTTTTATTTTGACACAAATTCAGGAAGTGGCTCTGCAGCTGCGCAGATTAAATGCTGTAGCTTCACCGATCACGGATTTTCCTCGTGTTGACAGCAGCGAGCGGTTCGAGAACACTGTATATTTCCATAATCTCTATAAATATGGGACGGCCGGCCCACGCACATCTAAACGTGCAGCGGCCCACCGGGCAAATGCCCAAAATCACAGATTACCAGTCCGAGCCTGGCCAGAACCATGTTCCTGTGCCAATTGTGACAAGCACAGATCCACGCCAAAAAGCCACAAAAGGCAGATTGAGGTGCCAATGGTGTCTTCAGGTGTGCAAGAAGAGGAGTGACACATCATAGAAGTGTCAGGCCTGCGATGTGCTCCTCTGTGTTGTGTTGGACAGGAATTGTTTTTTGAGTGGCACAAATAATTTGTGTTGCATCTTATTTTGACATCTGATTGTATTCTAAATAGTTTAGGATTAGCATTTCCTGCACTATATGTTTTTGAAATGTACAATTTATATTTACATTCTAAATCTTACTGTGATATCTGACTGTTTTGTAACTAATTGTACAAAAAAATGCCTGAAGCATTTCCTGTATTTATGTAAATAGTTGTATTAAACTTTTTTTTTGCTACATTTGTATGTATGTTTTAGAAATTTACAATTTCTATTTACATTTTAAGTTATGAAAATGGTTTGTTAAACAAACCAAAAGTAGTCAAAAATGTCAAATTATACCCTGGACTCCAGAGGGTTAAAGTGTGCGTGCATGTGTGCATAATTTTATTTAGTAAGTTCAATGTAGGCACATGATATAATTGTAAATGTGTTAAAAATACATGGATGACACAAGAAACTGAAAACACTTATTTCCATTTAAAAATCAATTGACAGAAGTAATAATAATAATAACTAGGACTGCAAGCAGTCATATACGGGCCCTCGTTCCGCGCGACCACCTACCCAGGGCAGTGTGTTCTGTTGTGACCAAATGTGGGCATGTGTGTACAGGGGCAACCACTCGTGCCACAGTTCAAATTTCAAGCAAATCACACAATGCATGAAGGACTTATGACATGTTGATGGTTCATCCACTAGGGGGCGCGCAGTGTACAAACAGAGGGGCCAGGTGTGTTGAGGGGCCAACCGTCATCATTCATGTGAAGTTTCAAGTCAATCAGGCAAAGCATGAAGGAGTTATCATGACTTGATGTTTCATGGCAAAGGGTCAAAATGGCGGCACCATAGCGGCCACACCCTTCAACATAGAGAAAAGCTTTCGATAACTTTTGGTCAGTATCATCTTTGGATGCTGTCAAAGAAATTTGAAGTGCATTGGACAAAATCCCTAGGAGCAGTTCGTTCAAATACAACATGTGGAAATCATTTCAAAATGAGAAGAAAATGCAAAATGGCCGACTTCCTGTTTGGAGTAGACTCATGGTGCAAGAGACTTTTTTGATAAGATATGTAGACGTTCAGGGCAGAGCCCTCATCACGTCCAGCAAGTTTGAAGGATCTTCGATGAAGTATGTGGGCGTGACAGCCGTTCAAAGTGAAATGGCGTGCTCCCAAAAGCTCGCCAAAGTTTGACGACCCCTAGCAGCCACGCCTTTTGACTTAATTAGAATGTTTTGATAACTTTTGATCACCATTGTGTTGTGATGATGTTGACCAAATTTGAAGACGATCGGATGAAATCCCTAGGAGGAGTTCGTTCAAATACAACATGTGGAAATCACGCCAAAATGAGAAGAAAATTCAAAATGGCCGACTTCCTGTTTGGAGTAGACCCATGGTGCAAGAGACTTTTTTGTACGTCTATGCAAGTCACACATGTGTACCAATTTTCATCTCCCTACTCCCAAAAAACCCCTACGTGGAGGGTTTTTTGAAAGCTTCAAGGGGGCGCTATTGAGGCATTTTGCCCCACCCATGGGCGACGCCCCTATGAATTGTAAGAGGTTGTCGTGCTCAACCGATGCTTCAATTTTCATGATGATATGACAAAATTAAAGCCGTCAAAAGGAAGAACGTAATTTCATGGTGAAGGGGCGCTATTTGGTACGCCGCCACACAGAAGCCGCTACTCGTAAGTTCACGGCGATCATCGCCTACGTTCAACAACTTGTTCTGCATGGTTTAGAAGTGGAAGAAAGTTCATGGGGTTAACTATGTGACTTCAGTACCTGTTTAAGTATAATGTTCCATGGCGAAGGGTAAAAATGGCGGCGCCATAGCGGCCACACCTTTCAACATAAAGAAAAGCTTTCGATAACTTTTTGTCAGTATCGTCTCTGGGTGATCTGGAAGAAATTTGAAGTGCATTGGACAAAATCCCTAGGAGGAGTTCGTTCAAATACAACATGTGGAAATCACGCCAAAGTGACAAGAAAATTCAAAATGGCCGACTTCCTGTTTGGAGTAGACCCATGGTGCAAGAGACTTTTTTGTACGTCTATGCAAGTCACACATGTACCAATTTTCATCTCCCTATTCCAAAAAAAAAAACCCTATGCGGAGGGGTTGTTGAAAGTTTCAAGGGGGCGCTATTGGGACATTTTGCCCCACCCATGGGCGACGCCCCATGAATTGTAAGAGGTTGTCGTGCTCGACCTGTGTATCAATTTTCATGATGATGTGACAAAATTAAAGCCATCAAAAGGAAGAAGGTAATTTCATGGCGAATGGGCAATATTCAGCACGCCGCCACACGGACGCTGTTACTCGTAACTTCACGGCGTTCATGGCCTACGTTCACCAACTTGTTCTGCATGTTTTAGACGTGGAATGAAGTTGATTGGGTTAAGTATGTGACATCAGGACCTCTTAAAGTAAAAATAGTACATTTCCCGCCACCACCGGGGGGCACTATGGCGGAGGTGGGAACGTAAGATATGTAGACGTTCAGGGCAGAGCCCTCATCACATCCAGCAAGTTTGAAGGATCTACGATGAAGTATGTGGGCGTGACAGCCGTTCGAAGTGAAATGGTGTGCTCCGAAAAGCTCACCAAAGTTTGACGACCCCTAGCAGCCACGCCTTTTGACTTAATTAGAATGTTTTGATAACTTTTGATCATCATTGTGTTGTGATGATTTTGACCAAATTTGAAGACGATCGGATAAAATCCCTAGGACTAGTTCGTTCAAATGTAAGTAGTGGAAATGGCCAGAAATGGCAAAAAATTTGCTCAAAATCGAAACTTAAAATCAAAATGGCTGACTTCCTGTCGATATTTCACCATGACAGTAAGAGACATTTCGTGCGTCCTGGCATGGTAAATATGTGTACCGAATTTCGTGAGGCTACGACGAAAAAAGCCCAATGCGGAGGGGTTTTTGAAAATTTCTAGGGGGCGCTATTTCGCGATTTTTCTGCAACCATGTGTGACACCCCCAAAATATCGAATTTCGGATCCGGCTGGACGACTTTGGAAAGTTTGGTGAGGTTTTGAGCATGGGAAGAGGCCGAAATTTCGATTTCAAGAGTGAGAATAATAATAATAATAATAATAATAATAATAATAATAAACAGCACAATTACAATAGGGTCCTCGTAGGATGTTGCCTACTCAGGCCCTAATAATAATAGTGTGTGTATGCTAACAAGAACCTAAACAATTTATAAATACATTAAGACAATAAATTAACATTAAAAACTAACAGGCAATAAAGGGTTGAGTTCTTCTAAAAACCCCTGAGGTCTAAGGTTCTAAAAACATTCTAGACTCACACGCCATTCCAACTCATTATGGAAACTTTGCACAATTTATTACCACCTTTGAAAAATGTCAGCTACCTATTTTATAAACACTATCCAATCTAGAGTCTGTGGATCCCCACAGGCAACACACTAGTTATTATTATTATTATTATTATTATTGCTGTTGTTTCTTGAAGGTAATTGTTACCCATGACACTCTGGTGAAGAGATTTAGTTGCAGACATTTTTATTTGAAAGTTATTTGAAGGCTTCATGAGTCTTTGCAGTAAAGCAGTCAGAGCAAGTTTCACATGTGCATCACAATGGTTTATGTGATGTGAAAAACAGATAGCAAATATTTGTATATGTCAGATTACACCCAAGGGAGCAGGAGATGTCTGTATCACCCCAGCTTTGTGTTTCTCTGCTGAGACAGATTCACAGCCCAGTTGTTTTGGCAGAGGTTAGAACTTGTAACTGTTCACTTCCCACAAAGGAAAACCATTGCTCCATCTAAGCAACCGTGAGTGCCATTACTAATCACCGCTGTGTCAACACACTGTATTGTGATCCTCAGCACAGATGAGCCTCAGACAGCATCAAATGACATCGTCTGTCTCCAAGCTGAAAGCAGCACAGATTGGAATGTTTAATGTCCCTGAAGTTCATTTCACTTGTAGAAAGGCATTTTGTGAAAACTGAGACAACAAAATTCTTCCTCTGATCTTTTACAGTGCATCTGGAATGTATTCACAGCACTTCACTTTTTCCACATTTTGTTATGTTACAGCCTTATTCCAAAATGGATGAAATTCTTTTTTCCCCTCAACATTTTGCACAATGTGAAATAGTTTTTTTTTTATTAAAAATAAATTTATTAAGAAAAAACAAACAAAAACAAAACTTTGGGTTCCTTCTTACACAGTATCACTCGTATGAGCGAACCACAAAAAAATCACGCTGACGGGCAGGTGTGCACGATCCTGGTGCGACGGTTCATGCACGCAATGGTGTCTTTCAAGCAGGAACACAATGTGAGCAGCTGCACCACATCACGCTGCTGATGTGGAGAACAATAAAATAAAAACCAGTTGTATAATTAGTGAATATCACTGGGTTGATATAAATAATACATAAAAGGGGTACATACAATACAGAACCCCTGGTTAAATACCCCTGGTTAAATAAAAAAATGTCACTCACGGGATTCAAACCTGTAAGCTCTGTTAACCAGATAGAAACTTTACTACTGCGCTAACATCGCTGCCCTGGAATCAGTGTGGAAAAATGCCTGAAATCAACAAGGACATGAAGGAGGTGCACTGTGTGTGGCCGCTGCAGCCCGGCGCAAAGGCGAAAGCAGGCAAAAACACACGCTTCACGAAAGAATGTTGTAAGTTCATGTCCTTCAAAACATGCTACGTGTTCTCAAGCTGGAACGTCCAGGAGCAGAGATCTTTACAACCGCGGCTGTGAGCAGACACTGACTCCCATCCGTTCAGCGCCCACACCAATGTGTCACTCTGTGTTGTGGTCATTCATTTCCATTATTTGTTATATAATTGCGTATGTAGGTATTGTCATAATTATTTACATAACTGTACTGGCGGTGGTTTCTGTGTTTGTAACATGTGCACTGAGCTGCCATCCAGCTGTCAGTATGCTATGATCAGTTGACAGGCCCCTCCCCATGCTGTGTGCGATCAGACCTTGCTGTCCGGCCCCCATGTGATCAGATCTGTACATACATATAACCATTTTATGCAAGTGTGAGACACATGCACCACGTGTGTGGCTGTTTGCAACTCCACAGTCCTGGGGAACAAATTTCACATCCAGCTTGACAGTGATTGTCTGCAGACTGTTTTCATGATGATAGTGCAAATGGCCACAGATAGATAGATAGATAGATAGATAGATAGATAGATAGATAGATAGATAGATAGATAGATAGATAGATAGATAGATAGATAGATAGATAGATAGACAGACAGACAGACAGACAGACGATGATAGATAGATAGATAGATAGATAGATAGATAGATAGATAGATAGATAGATAGATAGATAGATACTTTATTGATCCCAGAGGGAAATTCAAGGCATCCAGCAGCTTACACATTAGACAAGACACACACATTGCACCAGACACACAAAAATAGGGTTAAGTAAATAAAAGAAAAATAGACTAATCAATAAAAGCTACTAACTAAAAATAAAAATAAAATTTGTGTGCAAGTACAGCATCCAGTCTCAGAGAATATGACGGAGGAGTAAATGTAGTAGTGCAGTAGTGAGGAGGTAGCACAGATGTAAACAGTACACAATGTGAACAGTGTAGGTTGTGCAAAGAAGTAAGCAGTGTAAACAGTGTTGGTAGTCCAAAAGAAAGCAATAAAAGGTCAAACAGATGTGTCACAGGATTATTTCTTACTGAAATGGGAAGAGTTGAACAGTCTGATGGCCTGAGGGACAAAAGACTTCCTGAATCTGTCCGTGTGGCAGGACTGGGACAGCAGTCTGCCACTGAATGAGCTCCTCTGCCTGATGATGGCGCTGTGCAGAGGGTGCTCAACATTGTCCATGATGGCCAGCAGTTTACTGAGGGTCCTTCTCTCTGCCACTGATGTTAGTGTGTCCAGCTCTGTTCCCAGCACTAAACCAGCTTTCCTTACCAGCCTGTCCAGTTGCCCGGCGTCCCTCCTCTTCACGCTGCTCCCCCAGCAGACCACCACAGAGAAGAGGACACTGGCTACCACAGACTGGTAGAACATTCACAGGAGTTTATGGCAGATCCTGAAGGACCCTAACCTCCTCAGGAAGTACAGTCTGCTCTGTCCCTTCCTGTAGAGGGTGTCAGTATTGGCTGACCAATCCAACCTATCGTCCATAAGTGTCCCCAGATATTTGTAAGTCTGGACCACCTCCACATCGATCCCCTCAATGGAGACTGGCTGCAGAGTGGGCACGGACCTTCTGAAGTCCACTACCATCTCCTTTGTTTTGGCAATGTTCAGCTGCAGGTGGTTTGATTTGCACCACTCTACAAAGTCTTGTATCAGGTCCCTGTACTCTCTTTCCTGTCCCTCTCGCACACATCCCACAATAGCAGTGTCGTCCGAAAACCTCTGCATGTGGCACGACTCCGAGTTATAATTGAAGTCTGATGTATACAGAGTGAACAGAACTGGAGAGAGCATGGTTCCTTGTGGTGCTCCAGTGCTACTGATCACTGTGTCCGAGGTGCAGTTACTGAGTCTGACGTATTGTGGTCTTCCAGTTAGATAGTCAGTGATTCAGGTGATCAGATGAGTGTCCACCTCCATCTCCATGAGCTTGTCTCTAAGTAGCAGGGGCTGGATGGTGTTGAAGGCACTGGAGAAGTAAAAAAACATGACCCTCACAGTGCTGTTACCCCTGTCCAGATGAGAGTGGGCCCTGTGAAGGAGGTAGAGGATGGCGTCCTCCACTCCCACTTTCTCCCTGTATGCAAACTGCAGTGGGTCCTCAGCATGTCTGACCTGAGGTCTGAGGACGCTCAGCAGCAGTCGCTCCATGCTCTTCATCACGTGGGATGTCAAAGCGACTGGCCTGTAGTCATTCAGCTCCTTCGGGTGTGCCTTCTTAGGAACTGGAATGACACAGGATGTCTTCCACATGACTGGGGCCTTTCCGAGATGCAGGCTCAGGTTGAAAACATGCTGGAGGGGCTCCCCCAGTTGGTTGGCGCAGGCCTTAAGCATTCTGGGACACACTTTATCTGGGCCTGCTGCCTTCCTGGGGTGGAGTCTCCTTAGCTCTCTCCTGACCTGGTCTGCCGTGAAGGAGGGAGGACGGTGAGAGTGGGTGCTTGTTCCGGCTGACTGTGACGATGATGATGATGATGATGGTGGTGAGGATGGTGAGGGTGAGGACGAGGGCTGATCTACTGTGGGTTTTGGTGCTGACGGTGATGATGATGATGATGGTGAGGGCTGATCTGCTGGGGGTTTTGATGGTGATGAAGTGATAACTGCTGCGGGAGGGGTTGATGGGAGGTTTGCAGAGGTAGAACAATCAAACTTGTTAAAAAAGTCATTAAACTGGTTTACTTTGTCCACACCCCCATCTACTGGGCTGCGGCTGCTGTTTTTTGCAGCCTGTGATGGTTTTCATTGCATCCCAGACCTCCTTCATGTTGTTGTCTTGCAGCTTTCTCTCCACCTTCTTCCTGTAGGACTCCTTGGCCTCTTTAAGGCAAGCCTTTAGTTCCCGCTGTACACTGTAGAAAAACCAGATTGTGATCTGATTTTCCCAGTGGTGGTAGTGGAGTAGCTGTGTATGCTTCCCTCACGTTGGCATACATCAGATCAATAGACCTGTTCTTTCTGGTGGGACAGTCCACAAACTGATGAAAAGCAGGGAGAGTGGAGTTCAGTGTGACATGATTAAAATCACCAGAGATTGCGAAGAAAGCCTCAGGGTGTTGTGTCTGCAGTGCTGCGATAGTGGAGTGGATGACGTCACACGCCGCCTGCGCGTCAGCCCGTGGAGGAATGTAAACACACGTAAAGATGATAGTGCGAATGGCCACACATTTTCTAAGTGCCAAATGAGTGGTGTTAGCTGTTCGTGTGTGTCAGCTGGAATTTAGCCGACACCTGCTGCAAGAGGGTTCGACAGGCTCTCACAGCGCACACTCTGTCTTTCAGCCGCTGGTGTGCGCAAATAGTTGTAGCAACAGGTGTACGAGGCATTAGAGGCAGCTACGATTTTACACGTTTTGCATACGATTCCTGCTTCATGTGCACTTCATGCACAATTCAACCAAATTCGCAGTATGTATGAAGGGGCCCTTAGAAATCACATGTACATAAGTATTTACAGCCTTTGCAATGGACCTCAAAATTGAGCTCAGGTACATCTTGTTTCCACTTATCATCCTTGAGATGTTTCTATAGCTTAACTGGAGCTCACATGGGGGAAATTCAGTTGATTGGGCATGATGTGGAAAAACACACACCTGTGTACATATAAGGTGCTACAGTTGACAGTGCATGTCAGAGCACAAACCAAGCATGAAGTCAAAGGAATTGTCTGTAGACCTCCGAGACAGGAGGTCTGCAGAAGGTCCCAATAAGCACAGTGGCCTCCATCATCTGTAAGAGGAAGAAGTTCAGATCAACTAGGACACTTCCTAGAGCTGGCCGCATGTCTAAAATGAGTGATCGGGGGAGAAGGTCTTAGTCGCGGAGGTGACCAAGAACATGATGGTTATTCTGTCAGAGATCCAGCATTCCTATGTGGCGAGATGTGACCTTTCCAGAAGGACAACCATCTCTGCAGCAATCCACCAATCAGGCCTGTATGGTAGAGTGACCAGATAGAAGCCACTCCTTTGTAAAAAGCACATGGCAGCCCGCCTGGAGTTTGCCAAAAGGCACCTGAAGGACTCTCAGACCATGAGAAACAAAATTCTTTTGTGTCAAGAGATAAAAATTGAAGTCTTTGGCGTGAATGCCGGGCTTCATGTTTGGAGGAAACCAGGCACCATCCCTACAGTGAAGCATGGTGGTGGCAGGAACTGGGAGACGAGATTGAAGGAAAGATGAATGCAGCAATGTACAGAGACGCCCTGGATGAAAACCTGCTCCAGAGCACTCTTGACTTCAGAACGGGGCGATGGTTCATCTTTCAGCAGGACAATGACCCTAAGCACACAGCCAAGATATCAAAGGAGTAGCTCCAGGACAACTCTGTGATTATCCTTGAGTGGCCCAGCCAGAGACCAGACCTGAATCTGATTGAACATCTCTAGAGAGATCTGAAAATGGCTGTGCACCAACGCTCCCCATCCAACCTGATGGAGCTTGAGAGGTGCTGCAAAGAGGACTGGGCAAAACTGCCCGGAGATAGGTACGCCAAGCTTGTGGCATCATATTTGAGAAGACTTGAGGCTGTAATTGCTGCCAAAGGTGCATCAAGAAAGTATTGAACAATGGGTGGGAATACTTATGTACATCATGTGATTTCTTAGTTTCTTATTTTTAATAAATTAGCAAAAATAAAAAAAAATAAAAAATCATGTTGTGATTATGGGGTGTTGTGAGTTGAAATTTGAGGGGGAAAAATAAATTTACTCCATTCTGCAATAAGACTGTAACATAACAAAATGTGGAAAAAGTAATGTGCTCTGAATACTTTCCTGGATACACTACATATGGTTGTCAGAAGTATTCAGCTTTTATGTGACATGAAAAAAATGTCCGTATAGGTCAAAGGCCCTGCTAATTTAAACTCTGATGATATAAACTAATTTCTTGTCACTAACTGCTGCCAAGAAGGTGAAAATAATAATTTAAAAATGTATTACAGAAGATCTGTAGATTGCATTGTAAATGCCAGTCCAACAGGAAATTATAATTAAGGAGAGGAAATGGCTTCATGTAGCACTCACAATTGAAAATGAACCAAAATGAACTATCAAATTATGTAAACATGTAATTATGGACCAATTTCCCAAGGCCGCGTTCTTTGTCTGTCTGTGTTGCTGACATTTACCTGACACTGTTATTTACCTTCCTCTGTGAAGGTTCTGTTAAAGGTTTCAGGTAGAAACATGATATTTTGTTGGTGACTATAACAGTTTACTTTGCATTGTCTTACGATACATGTAACCTCTAAAATTAGGAAAAGTAGGGTTCTGTGACCCTAGTGAATATCCACCGTCAACAACTCGTGTAGTGACAACATAAATGAGTAAGCTGTATGTGTTTATAAAACTATGGTTAAAATGTATAACCATCATATTTCACAAATTTGTGCTCTTGAAACACTGGAAAAGATGGCTTCCTGGCCCCTGGCATCTTACACATCACTGACCAGGGGCCTCATGTACAAAGTATACGTATGTACAAAGCATGCGTAATCAAAAAGACCTGGCATACGTCCGTCTCCATGCCCACGTTCAGATCTATCAAATGTGAAATGACTGCAAATGTGCAGTGCATCATGGAAAAATCCTGGCTGGTGTACGCACATTTCCACATTTGATACGTTTGAAAATTCTTGTGCTTAAGCCAGTTTCTGGGTTTTGGTGTACACCATGTTTTAATAGGAAATCCACACAAGTCTTTGTACATGAGACCCCAGTTCATGTTTGAGTTTGACATTTCTGATATCTCTTCATATTTAAGAGGATATCCATTGTGGTCCATTTGTCACACTTTTGTTTTCCTGTGATTCCCAATATAGAACCATTATATTTCACGAAGTTGTTCTCTTGGAAAATAAGGATAGTTATAGGTAGTTTCCTGACCTGACATCCCAACATTAACAAACTGATGAGTTCCTGTTGGAATTTGAAGTTGCTAACATCTTTCAATGTTTAAGAAATCTGTTTTCATCCACTTGTCCCGCCACTGTTTTCTTACCATTTAGACGTGACCTAATCCCCACATCTGTGCCAGAACTGTGTGCACTGTTGCTACCAGGACTACCTGAGAAGTTTTGAGCCTGACCCAAAAAAAGTTGACTGTGGTTTTCCATCATTTACATTCTGAGAAATCAACACTTCTCAAACTTTTTTTAAAAATATTTTGCAAATTTATTAAAAAATAAAATAAAATAAACCTAAGAGATCACGTGTACATAAGTATTCACACCTTTTGCTCAGTACTTTGTTGATGCACCTTTGGCAGCAATTACAGCCTAGAGTCTTCTTGAATATGATGGCATAAACTTGGTGCACCTATCTTTGGGCAGTTTTGCCCAGTCCTCTTTGCAGCACCTCTCAAGCTCCATCAGGTTGGATGGGGAGGGTTGGTGCACAGCCATTTTCAGATATCTCTAGAGATGTTCAGTCACATTCAGGTCTGGGCTCTGGCTGGGCCACTCAAGGACATTCACAGAGTTGTCCTGAAGACACTCCTTTGATATTTTGGCTGTGTGCTTAGGGTCATTGTCCTGCTGAAAGATGAACCGTCACCCCATTCTGAAGTCAAGAGCGCTCTGGAGCAGGTTTTCATCCAGGATGTCTCTGTACATTGCTGCATTCATCTTTCCCTTAATCTAGTCTCCCAGTTCCTGCCACCACCATGCTTCACTGTAGGGATGGTGCCTGGTTTCCTCCAAACATGAAGCCTGGGATTCACGCCAAAGACTTCAATTTTTATTTTGTTTCTCATGGTCTGAGAGTCCTTCAGGTGCCTTTTGGCAAACTCCAGGCGGGCTGCCATGCGCTTTTTACAAAGGAGTGGCTTCTATCTGGCCACTCTACCATACAGGCCTGATTGGTGGATTACTGCACTGATGGTTGTCTTTCTGGAAGTTTCTCCTCCAGAGCAATGCTGGATCTCTGACAGAGTGACCATTGAGTTCTTTGTCACCTTCCTGACTAAGGCCCTTCTCCACTCATCTAAACTGGCCACTCAGTTTAGATGAGTGGCCAATTCCAGGAAGAGTCCTGGTGGAACTTGTTCTATTTACCGACGATGCCAGTGTCGCCGACCAAACGGCCCCCCCTAAAAATCGGTCTGCTCTGCCTTCACTGCACATGCGTCATTTCTGTGCATCAGCCACGGTTCACTGATTAACACCTCGTTTCTTCTTAAAACTGCTCTCCAGTCATCATCTATCTCAGGAACAAATATCTTAAGCTTTTGTACAACAATCATTTCCACATAAATTCAACATTATTTCATCATAAAATATAGAGGTAGCGATCAGAGCGCTGCAGCCAGATGAGCCGCTAGCTGCTGCATTCACTGCACCTTCGTCATTTAAAAGCATCAGTAGCGACTCATCAATTACCGCCTTGTTTCTGCTTAAAACTGACTTTTTTTTGGGCGGGGGGGGGGGTGCGTTCGGTCTGTGACACTGGCCGCTGTGCTCTTTGGGACCTTCAAAGCAGCAGAAATGTTTCTGCACCCTTTCCAAGATTTGTGCCTTGAGACAATCTGTCTTGGTGGTCTACAGCCAATTCGTTAAACTTCATGCTTGGTTTGTGCTCTGACATGCACTGACAACTGTGGGACCTTATATGTAGACAGGTGTGTACCTTTCAAATCTTGTCCAATCAACTGAATTTACCCCAGGTGGACTCCAGTTAAAGTAGACCTGCATTGAAATAAATGTGGTCAGATCTCAGAAAGAAATAGCTGATGTGTATTTATAACACCCTTATGAATGCAGTAAAGTAAATCTGCAAACCCAAATTTGTAATTCAGCGGAGAAATCTTCATTTAAAAATGACAAATTTGCAGCTAAAATTTAGCCCTCCGCGAAAACAGTTTGTACATCCGGGTCATTTCCATGACGTCGGGGAGAAGACGGAGCGCTCGCGCCTTCAGTCCGATCCCGCATTGAAATTGATTTTATTAGTTAGTAATGTTACTGTTATACACATCTTGGCTTCATCATTGAAAAGAAAGCTGCAATGAATGAGAGATACAGCTCTGCATGCTCAGATTAGCGGCGACATCGACAGCAGGCGACGTTCTTCTCCGACGCCTTGCTCTCACTGCCTCCAATGTGCTTACCGAGTCTGAGGGCTCGGTAAACGCCACAGCGGGCCACTCACACCGCCCTTGTGTCTGCTGTGCAGCTGGCACCACCTCCCTGTCTACTGAATGGAGGTGCGGCCAACTTGGCAGCAAGTCCAGAGACTACGCTCACTGTTTTGATGCGGAGCGGCCGGTGACACCTGTTGCCCGCAAGGACAGACTTCTTGCGGCAAAATCCGCTGTGCCGCACGGTCTCGGTAATCGGAGCTGCAGAGCTCCGTGGCCGCTGAGAGAGGTTTATATCTTTTTAATGACTTGAATTCTTTGCGGGTCCCGCATCCGTACCCCGCAACGGTAACACCGGAGGCTAAAGACAGTAGATTTTCAATGCGACACCACTCAATCAAATGGGCGTATGAAAAAGTCCCCAAAAATCATTTTCAAGCAACAATAAAAGAAATGTATACTCACCAAACGTACCGCAAGACAATATAAAGTTTTTAAAAAAGTCGATCCTTCTGTATAAGACAATAAAAAGGTGCTTTTGTAAGAGATGCAAACTGACGTAAATCCACAAATTACAGTTGGCGCGCGCAACACATGCTGGGATAGGGTCTTCTCTCTGATGTCTCAGCAGCGTCCTGGATGTGCTGACAGTTTTGAGGAGGGCTAAATTTTAGCTGTAAATTTGTCATTTTTAAATGAAGATTTGTCCGTTGAATGACAAATCTGGGCTTGCAGATTTACTTTACTACATTCAGAAGGATCTTATGTATAAATATGTCATTTTTTGGTCCAAAGATCTGACTGCATTTATTTCAATGCAGGTCTACTTTAAGCTGTAGAAACATCTCACGTATGATCAGTGGAAACAGGATGCACCTGAGCTCAATTTTGAGCTTCATGGCAAAGGGTGTGAATACTTACGTACATGTGATTTCTTAGTTTTTTTTTATTTATAATAAATTTGCAAAAATGTAAGAAGAACTTTGAATGGAAAAAAAAAATATTTCATCCATTTTGGAATAACAAAAAGTGGAAAAAGTGAAATGCTTTGAATACTTTCTGGATGCACCGTACATGCAGGTGTGCAGAAACCACAGCAGGTTTAACAAAGACAGCTATCTCATGATGACTTGAAAAAGAAAAAAAAAACATTATCTATCCTTATGTAGCTGTGCTTAACAGGACTTTGTGAAGTGCATCATCAACTGTGTAACATATATCATGGACCAGCCCACCTCTCACTGGGGCGTGTTTGAATGATGAGGACTGTTAGAGCAGGGAAAGCAGCAGGAATACATAGTATCAGAGCTGAACGCCTCCACGTGGTTGGGGATGCGATCTTCTTTAAAATGTATGCAGTCTTTGTTTCCATCTAAAAGACAGGTGTCATTTCAACTGATTGGAAGAAAGGACTTATGGTAAATGGACTGCATTTATATTTACACCAAGAGTCAGAGGGGACAGACAAGAGAAGCAGAGACAGAAAAACCCAAGCAGAAAGAACCCAACAATGGAATGCACACACAGAAAAGCAACATAACACAACAAAACCATGAAAATAAAACCAGACAAAACCCAACTCCTGACAATTGTGTTTCTGTTAAAGGTGTTAACATCTGGAATAACTGTCCTGACAATATTAAAGTATTTTGGACTTTAGTTGGGTTTTAAAGGCATTACAAGAGCAATCAAATTGCTTGCTATCGTTTGAATACAGGTGTATTCAAACTACTACTTACTACTTGTTTGTCTGGTTGTGTTTTGTACATTTGAGTTCATTGACTAATTTTGCATGCTTTTTTGGTATTTGTTATCATGAGTGTGTTTATGTGTGTATATGTAGGTATGTATGCATGCATCTACGTAAAAAAAAAAAAAAAAAAAAAAAAAAAAAAAAAATATATATATATATATATATATATATATATATATATGTGTGTGTGTGTGTGTGTGTGTATGTATTTATGAAATTATGTTTATGTGTGCATGCATGTATATATGTATGTGTGTATACACTTCTTATTTTTACAGTATAAGGGGTGGGTATTTACAAGCTTTGCTTCTGCCCTCACCTTTCTGGTCACACGGGTTTGTTGTAGAATTGTTTTGTTATGAGTTTTTTGTTATTGTTGATTTGTGTGCCGAATAAATTCATTCATTCTTTCATTCATTCATTTATCAAGATTCTGCTGAAAGTATGCAATTGACTTTTTTGTTTTTATTGGCTTTCATGATTTTTTTCTTTGATTATTATTTTATATTTTGCTTTGGATAATGGGATAGGCTGAGATGTCTGCTGGTTTGGTCCATTGTGTTTTATCAAGTCCAAAGTAAAAGCCATCTACCATGAGAATTTTGAGCACTTCATGTTTACAACTGCTGACAAGCTTTCTATACTGATTTCCTTTTCCAGGAGGACCTGCTCACGGTGCCAACCTACTAGTAAGTGGTTTGCTGTCCATGGTACTACTGTACTTGACTGGCCCCACACACAAGAGTCCATAAATTGGATTTGGGGTATTGTCAAGAGGAAGATGAGAGACACCAGACCCAACAATACAGATGAGTTGAAGACCACTATCAAAGCAACCTGGTTTGCATAACACCTCAGCAGTGCCACAGGCTGATCACCTCCATGCCACACCGCACTGATGTAGTAATTCATGAAAAAAGAGCCCCAAGTAAGTAGTGAGTGAATAAATGAGCATACTTTTTAGTCGTTTGACATTTCTAAATAAATAAATTATTTTTAAAAATATTGTTATGAAATATTCTACTCACTCACTAATCTGCAACTGCTTAGTCCAATTAAGGGTCGCGGGGGGCTGGAGCCTATCCCAGCAGTCATAGAGCGCGAGGTGGGGTACACCCAAGACAGGATGCCAGTCTATCACAGGGCCACAAACAGACAAACACAGTCACACCTGTACGCACACCTACGGATTCCACTCCACCTAACCCGCATGTCTTTGGATTTGGGAGGAAACTGGAGCACCCGGAGGAAACCCACGCAAACATGGGGAGAACATGCAAACTCCACACAGAAAGGTCACAGGTGGGAATTGAACCCATGACATTCTCGCTGTGAGGCAACAGTGCTAACCACTAAGCCACTGTGCTGCCCTGAAATATCGTAATATTTTAAAATATACATTTCCTATTTTTTGGAGCTGCAGGCTGTAATTACCAAAGTTAAAATACAAAAACGCTTGAAATGTTTTAGGGCCCTGTCCCACTGGCATTTAGGAGGATTTGCATATGGATTGCGCACAAAATTGGCTCATATTTGCTTAACATCCGCAATATGTGTGAAACATGCTTGTATGAGTCGGCCAACACCCACACACGTCCGCAATTATCTGCAGAGGCACGTTTTTCCGTTTCCAGGATTTTTGAGCTGCACAAAATTTTGGCTGCGGATGACATCCGCCTTACATACTCCATACATACTCAATACATACACAGTACATAATCTATGCGCTGTATATTCGCCGTCATCTGCTGATATCCACAACTGACAGAGATTTGCGGCTTGGCAGCGGACTGGGACAGTGTGTAAAACAAATATTTGCGTGCCCATCATGTCCACATCACGGACTAAAATAAGTTGTAGCGACTGCATACAGATTGGCCACGAATAAAACATTTTTATTACGTCTGCTTTGCATCTGATTTGCGCCAGATGCAAATCAGATGCGCTGTGTTCACAGCTGGAAGCCGTTCTTTGTTATACCGGCTGCCACGCGCTCTGCACTGGACACTGTGTATATAAAATAATTATTTCATGGCAGATTAATCATTTTATTCTGCAAATTGCCTGTTGAAAACGGCTCTAATCACCTCCTGAATCAGAGGAAGCTGCGCGCGCGAACGGGTCCAGCTGCAGAAAGCATTTTGAGCCATCTAAAAAGGTAATTATTTGACTTGTTTACATTGTCAAGGCTTGATAAAACAGTTGCGTGTTTTTCCTTCTTGTCTGCAGCTGTTACAGTATTTATTATTTTGTTTATAACAGATTTAACTTCTTGTTATAATCGTTCAGACGAACTGCGCTCTTATGCATTCCGCTGACATCACCACTCACCCTGTTCACTGCTTCTTTACTCCAGTCAACTTGTCCAAGTCCAGCAAATCCTCCAGAGCCTGTATTGTTGGTGTGAATAGTGATGCCGATGGCCCGAGTGCGCTTCATTTATGACCACAATGCAGATGCCGTGCACGCACAACACGTGCGCGATGCATCATAATACACTCGGAATACTGCCGTGATAATCGCAATGCGTCGGATCCGTTTCCTCACTACATGCGTTATACAACCGTGATTGTTCATCATATATTCGCTATATATTATTAATACGTATATCCGTAATTCATACTGGAACATTTGTAATTTTTGGCCACTTTTATTGCGTGAAATACCTGACAAGAAATATTGAACTTTTTCACACTATTTAACTTTTTTGAGATGCACCTGTACATTCATGTGATGTATGCACATTTTCAGGCTGACTTGAACATTTTATCTTTTCCATTTTGCAGTCGTACATTATGCAACACAAAACAAACACAGAAATAGTCATACGAGTGTCACATCTTTACTTCTGTACATCTATCCAATAGTTTTATGTTTTACAGCCATAAAGGTGACCCCTGAAATCACCCCTTTTACATTTTGCAAGATATTTTTTGACAACATTTTAAGTTTTTGGCCATTTTATGTTTTGCAGCTGTACAGCAGTCACACCCATTCAAATCTCAACTGACGGCAGTGAAAATACATGATCTCAGAGCCCAGTGTGATAGATGCACCAATCAATGTCTGTCCACGTAACTCAAACTACACTTTTTATTTCCAGAATTAAGCATTTTATTTTAAAATGCAAACCTTATTTTACTTAAAATGAGAAAATAACATTTATTTAATAATTATTTTATTAATAGAGTACTCTCCAGTTCAATGTGAACATTAATAATAAACACTACTGAATTGTGCTTTCTTTTATTTGGCAATCATTTATCAACTAGATTAGATAGAACTTTATTAATCCCTTGGGAAGACTTCCTCAAAATAAATTGAGGTTGTAGCAGCATTGTATAGCAGCACACTGGGTAAGAAGTACACAAAGTATCAAAAGTGAAGGTAAAAAACAATTTGCAAATCTAAATATAAATACACACATATAAATACCAGAAATACTGCTCGCTACTGGTTTAGTAGCTACTACTGTTGCTCTCCTTCCCGTCCTCTGTCTTTCTGTTACTCCTACTCCCCCTGAGTGAGGAGTTGTACAGTCTGATGGCCTGAGGGACAAAGGAGTTTTTCAGTCTGTTGGTCCTGCACTTGGGAAGGAGCAGTCTGTGGCTGAAGAGGCTCCTCTGGTTGCTGATGACGGTGTGCAGAGGGTGACTGGCATTTTCCATAATGTCAGGCAGTTTGCCCAGTGTTCTCTGCCATCGTCACCAGAGAGTCCAGCTTCATGCCAACCACAGAGCCAGCCCTCCTGATCAGTTTTTTGTCCAGTCTGGATGTGTCTTTCTTGGATGTGCTGCTCCCCAGCACACCATGTTGTAAAAGAGGATTCTGGCTGCTATGGGCTGGTAGAACATCCACAGGGGTTTCCTGCAGATGTTAAACCACCACAGCCTCCTCAGAAAGTACAGCTTGCACTGTCCCGTCCTGTCCAAGTGGTTGGGGTGGGTTGTCCGGTCCAATTTGCTGTCCAACCACAACCCGAAATACTTCTAGGAATTCACAGCCACCACCTCAGCTCCCTCGATCAGAACTGGTTGCAGGCTTGGTCTGGTCTTCCCAAAGGCAATGTCCAGCTCCTTTGTCTTCGAGGTGTTGAGCTGTAGTTTGTGTGGCATCAGACAGCAAATATCCCTCACTAGGCTCCTGTTCTCCTTCTCCTTCTCCTCCTCAGATGCTGATAGAACTGAGGCTACTTCAAAATATATGTTACTGAATTTGTCAGGCTAGGTGAGAGCCTGGCACCCGGACCAGGCTTTGGAGTAAAAGTAGTTGTCGTGTTTATTCCAGGCTGAGGTTCAGTATACAGGTTGTCAGGCGGTGGAGCAGAGGTACAGACAGGGTAAGCCAAAAGTGCAGTCATATCCAGGCAGGGGTCGGAGGCACGAGCAAACACCGACATAAGGGCTAAGGCAAAAAGCGCAGTCAAGAAACACAGAGCAAGCTACAGGTACACAGCAAGACAAATCAGGACTGAATACAAAAGGCTGGAATGTGTGCTAGAAGCGACAACAATTTGTCGGGGAAGTGGTGGCTGGGAGGTGTTTAAATAAGACAGGACTTAACAAGGTGCACATGAGGAACAATCTAGAAAGGGGTGTGGCCAGTGAACAAAGATTAAACACAGTGCAAGATAGGGAGGAAGAGAGTGCACAAAGTGAAGTGATGTAGGATACAAAGATGCGTGAGCATGTGCCAAGAGTGTGAGTGAAAGAAAACAGAGCGGACAGAATCAAAATGTGAGACAAAGATAATAGCAGGTGCTGTGCTGTGGAGTGGGAACATACTCAGAGGGGTGTGAGGGAAACTGAGAACTATGAACAAAAGTAAAATAAAAACTGAGGACAGAATAACATAGCCAAGAATTGGGCATGAACAGGAGAACAAAACACGAACCAAGAGATAATGTAAGTAACAAAACAAAGTGACACAGCAAAACTAGAACACAGAATAACCACATGATGAAAAAATAACTACTAAATCATGGCTGGGGCACGTGAAGGGGAAAAAGAAAGAGGGAAAACCTGAATCAAAACCCAGATCCGGCCGAAACTGTGACAGAATTGGAACACGTTAGACATTATGACATTTGCTTGAGGAAATTTTCTGTAAATGGACCTCTTTAAATTTGAATTGAATACCCCTTTTGAAGACTGTGTCTGTGGTGTTATTTTTTGCAGCTATAGAATTTTGTTAAAATGGTTCGAGAGTGTGTGAAAAGTCTACCTGTGAAAAACCAACATCATAAAAAGTATATCAGAAAAATGATATTGACAAAAAAAGGTTCTGTTTGGAATGTACTATGTTCTGTGTAATGGTTTCCAAAGCAGAGTTAGTTTTTGTGTGTGTATATCTTCCTCTAAGGATTCAGAAGCTACAAGCCCTGTTCACAGTGATGTCACGCAGCTTCTCCACAGACAGGCTGAGTAAGAGGAACAACAGAATTTCAGCTGGAGAGATCAATTATAGATAGAAGGAAATGAATGGGAAAAGTAATTTAATAAATTATTGACTTGATGTCTTACAGTATATCATGTACAAAAGCAAATGAAAAATTAGATTGTGCATTTGGATGAAGTTGGATTTAAAGAGCTTCAAAATTATATTTAATTAGACAAGGAAAAATGTGTCATGGGTATATGAAGTTTCACTGGGAAGAATAAATTAATGATTGCATTTGTGGCAATAATAATACAGTGACGCTCTGGAAAGGCAAGGACAAGGTCAGGGACTGTTTAAAAGAGTCAACGCCACACTACCCTTCTAGCTTCATTTTTACCCATTAGATGGGCATAATGGGATATGTATTTCTCCACTGCATGTACTCCCCAGTATTAATAGCCTACTAACTACTAATGGTACGTACAATACAACCACAAAAAAAAAAAAAAAGAAAACAGCTGGATTTCTGTCGCAAGCACATGTCTTCTCCTATTTCTACAAATACAGGTACAGGTGGTTGATATGGGTTGTCCAGTCCAGTTTACTGTCCAACCACATATATTAAAAACAAACACACAAACACACACTCATCTTCAACCGCTTATGCAAGTTCGGTACACCCTGGACAGGATGCCAGTCTGTTGCAAGGCCACATATAGACAAACAGACACATTCACACCCACACTTAAAGTTGCCAATTCACCTAACCTGCATGTCTTTGGATGTGGGAGGAATTCAGAGCACCTGGACAGAACCCACGCAAACACGTGGAGAACATGCAAACACCACACAGAAAGACCACAAGAGGGAATCGATGCCATGACCTTCTCGCTGTGAGGCAACAGTGCTAACCACTAATCCACCATGCTGCCCTAAAAACAAACAAACAAAACAAACAAACAACAACAATAACAACAACAAACCAATTGGGACAGGGGCCATTTAGGGCTATTAATGAGATAAGTAATAATGTTGTTGTTTGCCTTGGATTGATAAACAACCAAACTTGGCACATGGGTAGTCCAAACAGGAGGACGTTACCGTAACAACAAAGTTCAAGTGCCATTCTAGTTTTCTTTGTGACATTGAATGAACTCCACATGTGTTGGATACTGTCCAAGAAATTTTAGTTTCCTTAGTTGCTTTTCTGCTAATGACAAATGTAATTATTCATGCAGGATAAAGTATTAACAAATTTGAAGCTGTTGTCATGTTAAAAAAAAAAAGGTCTGCACTGAAAATTAAAGTTTTTGGTTGTGAAATTCCCACACCCACAAAGACCTTGTGACAATGAAACTTAAAAGAAAAATGAAAATCTAATACTCTCTGCAAAGACTGAAAAAAGCAAAAATGTACAAGAACTTTAAAAGCATAACAGAATTTGATGCATTTTGTTTATTATGCATTTAGGGTTTTCTTTTTTCTCTGCCCCTGAACAAGGCAGAGTCTCTACATCTCCCCGGGCGCCGGACTTTGGCTGCCCACTGCTCCTACTGGCTGAATTGTCTCTAACTGTAATTAGGATGGGTTAAATGCAGAGGACAAGTTTTGTTGTATGTATGTAAACTAGTGCAGTGCCCATAGGAAGTTTGTATTCCTATAGAAAATTGGGAGCTTAAGTAGATTTTTCATGGATGGTCGTATGAGGTTGTGTTTGAAGGTGGAATGTTCAAAGAGGTGTACTTACTCTTACATAGTTTTAACAAAGTGCACGTGGTTGACATGGAGATACAAAGAGACACACAAATACAGTTATTTTAAGAAAAAGATTGACATTCATCCAACATGATCAGACATACAGTATGTACACACATAGAGATATAGGAAGGAATAAACACATTTAGTGCACACGAAGCACAAACATATGGATGTGAATACAGTAGTTATTATATGTGAGTCAGGGACATTTATGTTTGTTGTGAAATGTGTGGATTGATTGATAACTGTTGTGTTTTCATATATTTTGGCTTTTAGCAAGAAATCTGTAGGTCATTGAACCCCATTCCACTAAAGTGAAAGTACCACTACCAGTGCCTTTTGCTTTTTATCCATTAAGTAAAAGCAAAAACAGTAATGCAACAACATGATTTTTAAAAGTGTTCTGAAGGTTCAGTCTAGTTAGATTTCTTTTTGAGGTAACATATGGGTGAATATGGTAATAAGTATGAATTTGTTTTGGTAATCTGCAGACAGTTGTCAGGGTCTGACGGTTTATTTGATTTTCTGATTTTGGTCTGCTTTTGGTCTTTTCCCTTTTTCATGTATTGCTTTTCTGTGTGTTCTTTTCTTGTTGGAATTTTACTGCCTGAGTCTGTCTGCTGTTCTCTCTCTGGCCACACTCTGTTTCTGGTCCCTTCCATGCACACCTGTTTGTGATCTGCTGATTGTCACCTGTGGATTTATAAGCTCCCTGGTGGTGTTTGTTCCTCACCAGTTTGATGCGCCCTGTGCCTTCATTCTAGCTCTCCTGCTTCATTGTGTTCTTGACCTATACTGCCTGTTTGTTCCGACTTTGCCTAGCCTGATGATCATTGTACTGCTGCTGTGTTTTTTTGGACTGCCTACCCGAGTACTGACCACTGCTTACTTCACCACTAAAGCCTTTTTGCAACCAGAGCTGTTTGAGTGAGCTTCGCATTTGTGTCCTACCTAACCAGCCTGTCAACAGTTTTAGACATAAGGTCAAGTGGGAGGGGGAAGCTTGGCTTTTTAAATACTTGAAAGACACTGGACTCATTGAGAGGATTTAGTACTGCTATAACAGACTGATGCAGAAGGTGGCAGCAATGCAACAATAAGGATGCTGCCATTATCCAGAAGAAGATAATAGAAGAGAGGTGCACTTGATTTGTTCACAGGGTAAGTTGGTTCCACTCCACCAGCCAATGCAAAGGAGTCAGTATCAGGTTATTTGGTCATGTGACTTTTAGTCAGGATTCTGACATTTTGCTGATTGGCTGAGACACGCCGCTTTCTGATTGGCTGCAGCCTTTGTTTACAATGTAGGACTGGTACCACAGTCTCTGGAGGAGTGGAACCAACTTACATTTTCGGCGGTTGCGCCACAGCCAATCACAGAGCGTGGCGTGATAGCCAGTAGTGGCCGACATATCAGATGGACCAATCACAGCCATGTTTTCAAAAACACGCTACCAGTCTCTTTGTATAAGAGGCTGTGGTACCAGTGCTATTCACAGGGCTACATTTTGATAATGGCGCACATTTCAGCATTTAAAAAAATGCCACAAAAACAATGAAACAATTAAAATTAAATAAAACTAGTAATTTACTCATATTTGCAATCAATCTGTGTCAGTCTGGGTAGCTCGTGGGACCCATTGATTGTTCAGCTAAGGCTAAAATAACATTAGCTGATTAAACTGGTGCATGAAATACCATAGAAGAGAGGGTGTGCCTTATTTTATTCATGGGCATGTTTGAAGAAGCGGACTAAACCTGTAATGAAAATAAAGGTTTTAAAATAAAGGTTTTGAAAATTATTCACCCAAATTTTCATAATAAAGGATGCACATCATCATGCCATGCACAAGTCATGTCTGAAAGCTGAGGCTGATCTGACAAATAGTCAGAGAGATATGAGAGCCACATTCTCGCAGTCACACAGACATTTTTTATTTAAGGGCCCCTTTACACATAACACAATTTAAGCTGACTAGCACACGAAGGAGAAATTGCATGCTGCCTCCAATGCCTTGTACAGCTGTAGCTACAACTATTCGCTCACACCAGTGGCTGAAAGACAGAGTGTGCCCTGTGAGAGCCCATTTGATCCCTCTAGTGGCAGGTGTTGGCCAAATTCCAGGTGACACACATGAAGATCTAACACCACTCACCTGACACTTAGACACTTAGAAAATGTGTGGCCATGTGTTGCACCCACCTGCACTCCCCCCCAAACACATGTGGCGTATGTGTGCTTCGCTCCCCCCCACTCCCTGTGTTCGACCGGACATGCGTGCGGGGCCAACTGGACACACCAGGCCAGCAGATGATAAGAGCGAACTGCTTTATTCATGTTATTTCATGACTGTACGTCTGTGACCATGGGTCATCTACAGAGGAACAGATGGCTCATACTTGTAATGTCCACTCGCTAAGAGGGATTAAATAAATTGTGGTGTTTTTTATGGGGTGTGGTTTTATTTTTTTAAATATGTTTATCTCCTTGTTGATTTCAGGCATTTTACGCACCTTTTATAGACAGCGATTGTAGCGCAGTGGTAAAGTTCCTGGCTGGCAATCAGAGCTTTTGTAAATTGCAAGTTCGAATCCTGTGGGTGGCATGTATTATTTTTCACAGCAGCTGCGTGATGTGGTTACACATGCTCCAGCTGCTCGCACTGTGTTCCAGCTGCAACAGTTTCGTGCATGCTCGTGCACAAAACCTTCGTAGTGGAATCGTTCATGCCTGCCCGACCACGTGTCCCTCCCGACATCAACTCAGTGTTTTTGTGGTTCACTCATATGAGCTGTTTCGTCCTGATTCACCCTGATTTGTACTTATTCGTATTATGTGTGAAGGGGCCCTTATAGATGGATGTACAATGACAATAAAGATTCTATTCTATTCTATTCATTAGATGATGGGATTGTGGGTTTTAATTCATGCTGTTGTTTTATTATTCCAATAGCCAAGTGCAATGATAATTAAACAATAGACCCAAGACCTTATTAAAGCATATGAGCTGGCTTGCACAGCTGCCCCAGGAAAGCAAATACAAATTGTAATTAGATGGAGAAACTGTAAAAGTTGGATTTCAGACTCTCCTTTGCATGAACTGTGATGTGTTAAGGCCACAGGACAAATAAGCGGGAGGTGGGAGGAGCAGCATTTGGAGAACAGAGGGAGGAGACATGGGAGAATAAAGCCTAATTTATGTGTGAGCTTCCACAGCCATCTCTGGGACACTGTTATCCCCTTAGATTCTGTCACCTGCCATGTGGAGAGGCATGATGCAAATGGAGTTTCTAGGTGAGGTTGGGTGCAGTCGCAGGCCTGTGTTGGGACCCGGGTACGCAGTTGGTAAACAAGTGTTCTTTGTCATTGTGGGCCCCTGGGGCCGAGCCAAACCAATCCCATCATCTGCAGTGTTGTGTTACTTAAGCAAAAATACTCAAGTTTGCAGCCACTATTTATAAGATGAAAGACCCTCTTCAGGGAATGTCAGAATTAGTTATTTTCTTCCCAATTAATTTGTGTTGTGAGAACGGTTTCACGGGCCCTGCATCGGTTCCCCAGTGGATTGGTTTTCTGTACTCGATCGTCGATGTGTCAGAACTCAAGGAATAAGAGACTATTTACTTGTGGTTGTGTTGTGTTTTGCTGCTGTGAACTCACTTCTTGTAAGTGGATATTATTCTGAAGTAACAGAACAACAGACTTCTGTAGAGTGCAGATAATTCATTTGCTAGTGGAGCTATTTGAACATAAAGTACTATAAAACATGTCAGCATCTCTCTCTTAGTTTTCCTAATCATATTTAAGGATGTGCAGTGAGTAAAGGACAGTCTTTGATGAATTAAGAAACACTGCGTTGACTAAAGCGAAGATAAAATCATCACTGTAATTGAATGTGACGCATCATTTATCTATAGATTTGCACCAGACTACTTTATTGAACTGCTTTCCTGCATCTGAATAATGCTTTAGCAATTTACAAAAATTCTAAAGGGGCTCATAAAAATGAGCTCATGGCAAATTTTCTTTAAATTTTCTTCCTTCAAATCCATATTATAAAGTTTTAGACTAAGCCGCCTCTAATCATGGAAGTTTGGCACTTCAATTTGTGGTCTTCTTTGTGCCGGAGGGGAAAGCTGCACATCTTGAAGCATTGCTCCAGCCATGGAACTGAATAAGGTGCTAATAAAAAATGTGTGACTCCACTAATGAATACGATTCTGCAGTTCTGCAACTCAAGCACTTAATTATCATAGGACATTTGCTAATGTGCTTATTTAAATGAGTAACACTTTGCTTGGAATAAACTGTATGGGTTAATGATTTGAGAAAAGAGCCTGCTGATGACATCCTGCTCTCTTATCAGCACTTCCCCAAGACTGGCACAAAAGATGGTGGGCGGATATGATCCCACTGGCCTGTAAATGAATACCGCTAAATGTTCATTGGTGTTCAATGTGGTCACAGAGGCGCTGAGACGCACACTTTATCAATCATTATTTCGCATTGTTTCACGATGATAATGACACCAAAAACTAAGGAAATGAGAAATTTATGGTTGTCACACTTGGGATCTATGGAAGGGGTGCCGTTGGTCTTTGTTATAACATCTGCCAGTGAAAAGAGATAAAAGAAATAGAAGCACCATATTTTGAGCACCTTCAGCTCTAAATAGCTTTACTATGTCAGCCAACATCAAAGTCATTATGGCTGTATGTGATACACCCATTAGTTTCACATTCAACTTTTGTGGCATTAACTGCTCATTGTATTGTGTGTGTGTTCATGTGCCCACGCAGTAGGTTTGGCACAATAGGAAGCGTAGCATTAAGTCCCTCAGCGGAGCTGTGCACAAATGATGCGCTTCAATGGCCTTGCCACTCTTTGCACCATTGTAATTGAATAATGTACAGAAAAGCTGTCGCATTGTCACTTTTTGGTTTCCTCTCTCCATAACATGTAAAAAGTCCTCTTGTAACTACCTGGGAGAGCAACCCATCAACAGCTGTTAGAGCTGACTTGAAGGTTAAATATTAGGAAGGAATCCAATTTCTCTTGTCTATTCAGCTCAGCGGTGTGTTAGATTGCAGCTGGACTGTGCTTACGGAGTGTGGGATATGAAGTGGGCTAATCAATCCCCTCTGCTTCATTCTAAAATTCCTCTCATATCAGGTCCCTGCCCCCCGGGCAGGCCTTCTGCCTTCCGAAAGCCAATTCCACACGAAATAAGAACTGTGACCTGCAGCTAGAGGGTGAAGTTGAGTTTTCCCTTCATGATTAATCTCTTCTTGGGTGGTTTTCAAAAAAAAAAAGAGAGAGAGAGAGAGAGAGGGGGGGATAGAGCAAGAGGGTGCAAAAAAAAAAAAAAAAAAAAATCATGCAAGTCGCTGCCTTGTGACCCGCAAGTTTTTTTCCTTTGAATGAGCCTGGTGCACTGGAGCCTGCTTATCTCCCGAGAGAAAGACGGAATTCATTTTCTGACAAGGTTTCATGTTGACACTGAGAAAATGAACTACCTCGATTCTATGATTAAAACTGAGCTGTCATAATTGTCATCTGAACTTTTTTTTTAAAACAGCACCTTGTTTGGAGGACCTGCAGTTGAAGAAATCAACTCTTAATTCAAAGGTTTCCAAACTGTGCTGCGATGGGACAAATATATTTGGTGCATGCACACACACGCACGCACGCACACACACACACACACACACACACACACACACACACACACACACACACATACACACACACACACATGCTAAAAACAGTTTTAAAAACAGCCTACAATTTTCACTTGCTGATGATGATCATAACAGCCATTTTGGATTTTCATTCCGTCATTGATTTTCTGCCACTTATAGGAATCTGGGTTGTAGTGGCAGCAAACAAGCACCTGCCCTATCCTCTGCCAAGTCCAGCAACTCTTCCTAGGGGATCCAGAGGTGTTCCCAAACCAGCTGGGAAATATAATCCCTCTAGCATGTCCTGGGTCTCCCAGTTGGGCATGCTTGGAATCCTCCATAGTGAGATGACCAGGGAGCATCCTCACCAGATGCCCAAACCGCCTTGGCTTGCTCCTTTTGATGTGAAGAAGTAGCAGCTCTACTCCAAGTCCCAACCGGATAGTCACGCTTCTTACCCTGTCCAGGAGTGTAAGCCTAAATTCCCAACAGAGGAATCTTATTTGTGCCGCTTATATCCGCAATCTTATCCTTTCAGTCATTACCCAAAGTTCATGACCATAGGTGAGGACAGGAGCGTAAATTGAGAGTCTTGCCTTCATGCTCAGCTCCCTCTTCATCATGATGATCCGACACAGCATCTGCAAAACATCAGACTCCACCCCAATTCGTCGAAGGATCTCATGCTCCAACTTACCCCCTCTCCTGAACAAGACTCCGAGATACTTGAACTCATTTTGGACTTTTGAACTCAAGGGTATCTGACTCTCAAATGATTTGGCAAGTTGGAATTACAACCTCAGTCGAATCTTCTGATTCATAACTGGGGAAACCTATGAACTCAGAGGGCAACTGGAAGACTCCATTAAACTCAACTTAAGGCAAAAGTTAGACACTAGCTAACATTAGCATTCATCCATAGACACGTGACATATTCAGAACCTTTGAAAGTACAAAAGTAAAGTATATACAACAAGCTAGACAACTACCTACATTAACCTGTTACACTATCCTTTAGATTGCACCATGCCTTAGAGCATAGACTTAAATGATCCTTTCCAGTAATTGGAGTGAGGCAGGTAGACATTTAGCTGAGGTTAAGAAATAGTTTGGTCCCCTTTAAGGAAGCAGGAGGTGGTAATGGTAGAAAATATATTTGTTTTCAAATATGCTTACATCCACTTCAGAGATTGTGCATTTTGTAATTTGGGAGATATTTCATATAGGAAGTGGGTGTCTACCATGACAAAACCCCCCCACCCCATGCAAAAAAGAAAACTGCAATATATACTGTAATTTTAACATCTTTCAAAATATTAGAATGTGATTGTTTTGACTTCATGATTAGTTTTGACGAACCCTGCATTGAACACAACATTCAAGTTTATGATATATAATGCTCCTGACTTGGTAGTACTTGTTTTAGAAAAGTCACAAAAGCTACATAAGTACTGATATTATTACAGTGATCATGCAATTACACATGTAATTTCAAGTCACAGCATGGCAAGTTGTAGTAAATCAAGTGTCATGGCCAAGCCAAAAACAAGATCTCAGGCTAAAGAATTTGATAAAACCTTTGACAATGGTTTATGTTTTTAAAGTTTTTGAAGAGCATGGCCTCCTCCTAAGTTCTGTTATTCACACAGTGTTACTGAAATAAAACCTTTGACAATGGTTTATGTTTTTAAAGTTTTTGAAGAGCATGGCCTACTCCTAAGTTCTGTTATTCACACAGTGTTGCTGAAATAAAACCTTTGAAATGGTTTATGTTTTTAAAGTTTTTGAAGAGCATGGCCTCCTCCTAAGTTCTGTTATTCACACAGTGTTACTGAAATAAAACCTTTGTGAAAGAATTGTGTTTATAAAGTTTTTGAAGAGCATGGACAAACTTTACACATAGCAGAATAGCCATATAATTGAAAATAGACCATACTTTGTTACATTCAAGGGGATGGGGGTTATTTTCAAGATATAGGATTCATTTTGATGCCAAAATGCTGGTATTAATATTGTGAATCATTTCCCAAGTGGATGTATTGAAATTCTGACTTGTGATTTTACCACCTCCTGCTATTTAAGGCTCATTTATGCTCCTTTTACATACATACATACATGCATCTATCCATGTGTTTCAGTCAGTTTAACTGTCACACTGTTGACATGCTTCCATGAGAAACAAAAGCGTAGGCAGTGGTGTAGCCAGAGGTGATCTGTGTGGCCATTAAATACTTATCAAGATGATATAAATAAAACTCTTATCAAAAGGTGCCACCATTGTTAATTGTTTTCATCAGTCTTCATCAAGTAATTTTGAATTGTGCCTCACTTTATCTTTGGCTACACTGCCCCCTGACGTTCAAGTTGTATTGTTCCATTTCATCTGTATTGGTAAGGTTTCAAAAATCAGACACAAATACAGATGAGATGAGTTTGGACAAAAGACTCCATCCATATCCCTTCATGACTGAACGTAAACGAGCCTTTAGGGGTATCTGAAATTGTATTACACGATTCTTCTCGGCATGACCACTGATTACTAGTGAAATGGATATATAAAAAAAGCTTGGAATCCACACACTGTTGTTTTACCTCTTTCAGGAGGGTCTTAAACTTAAGTCTTAATCAGGGAGAGTCAGACCCCTCAGGACCCTCTGTCATTCGAACCATGGTTATGACCATAAGTGTTTTTGCCAGTGTATTCAAGGCCCAAACTTCCTAAACATTCAAAGGCATTTTGAAAATGTTGGTATAATAAGGTCTTGTCAAGTCACGGATGTTGAGCACATTGGTTATATGACCTAAAACAAAGGAGCGCACCCTTATTATTGAGCAGATGGGCTGCCAGAGTGGAAGGGTAAAATGATATAACTTTAAAGTGTCAGTATCACATTTTGCAGGTTATAATGGCATCTGTCAGTGAGAAGGGACCTGTCAGCCACTACTTTCATGCAGCTGAATTGCTCTTAATGGCTGTTTCTGGGGGTTCAGACCCTCTTTAGACACAGTGTGAAGTCTGTCTAAAGGAAGAGCAACGTTAAAAGCACTGGCTCAGAAGAAGATGGACTCACAGACCATTACTATTGTCCTTTGTTCAATGTTTCTCAATTAGCTTGTTCTCTTAGTTGAAGGGAAGAACTCCCATGAGGATGGATATGACTTCAGCGTTAAATGGTCAACATACAAAGCATCAGTGTAGAAGAAATGTGCTCACACAGGGATTCTTAAGGGCCTCTGGAAGTGTTTACATTTTTAATGCTGTAATGATGATCTCACAGTCAATGTACATGTTTTACTCACCCATCTTTTAAATTTTTTAAGCATGTAAAACATTCCATTTGGCCAAACAGCCCATTTGCCCACTGCCGCTTACCAAACAAATTGGTTGAGAACAACAACTTTCAATCTGTGCCTGAATATTTCTTTGTTTGCATCTTTTCAGCTCCAGCAGGGCACTTATGAAAGTGCTCTTTTGCATCAGAGCCCCACTGGGAAGTAAGTGAAAGTGGGTTTTGGGATATGTGGGAGACTAAATTCCTCCAGCTAGAAGTACCTCTGTGCCAGGCTAAACAGTGGGCTAAGGCCTCAACACACATCTTAATGGAAGTCTGAAGTAGCATTCAGTGTTCGAGTTCAAGTTTAGACTGAGGTAAACAAGCCTCCATCCACTGCGGATCCAAGAGTCTGTAAGTTATTCATTAAAAAAAGGTCTACACTTATAGCTCCAGCAACTGTCCCACTGAGTTTTAAATTCATATCAACTGAGCTATGTTTATCAGGAAGGAGTTTCATGAAAATTATAAACAAGTTTTCAGCCGAAAGAATGCAGTCTGCCTTCAATAGCAAAAGTTATCAAATGTAACAAATTACAAAAATAATGAATGTAAGCTGAAAGTGTAACTCAGTGTACAGAAGGTACTTAAACACCACCTTGGGTTCTGGATGACAACCACCTAGGCAGACAACCGCTCCATCCCCACCTCTCAAAACTAACCATCTACAGGTATCTGTCACTGCCGGGGGGGAAGGGGCACACACACCAGCAACATTATTAGGTACTCTTTGCTAGTACCTGGTTGGACTCCCCTTTACCTTCAGAACTGCCTTAATTCTCCGTGCCATGGATTCAACAAGGTGTCCTCAGACAGTATAACAAACACAACATTGACATGACAGCATCACACAGTCACCCATTCAACTAGTCTAACCGTTCTCCTCTGACATCACCAAGGCATGTTCGTCCACACAACTGCCGCTCACTGGATATCTCCTCTTTTTCAAACCATTCTCTTTAAACCCTAGAGATAGTTGTGTGTCAGCAGTTTCTGAAATACTCATACCAGCCCGTTTGGCACCAACAGCCATGCTACATTCACAAGTCACTTGAATTCCACTTCTTCCCCATTCTGATGTTGTGGTTGAACTTCACCACGTCTAGATGCCTAAAGGCACTGAGTTCCTGCCAAGTAATTGGCTGATGAACTATTTGTGTTAACAAGCAGTGAGTGAGTGTGTGTGTGTGTGTATATATATATATATATATATATATATATATATATATATATAGGGATGTCCAGATCAGGTTTTTTGGCCCCGATCCGATTCCAAGTCATCTGATTTTGAGTATCTGCCGATACCAAGTCCTGATTTGATACTTTAAAAAACTGAATGAACAATGAACAAATACTAAATATATAATAATTTCATTTTAATCACCTTATTTTATTATTTATCACTAAAACAGTGCACTTCTCCTTGAGGTAGCTTGAACAATCAAGTAATAATCTACCTTAAAAAAATGTTTTTGATCTGTAATAATCTGATTTTAAAAAAATGTACAAACGTCCATGTTATTTTATTTGTCTAAAAATAAATGTCAAAGGTTCCTTATGTTAAACAAGAAATTATCTAATCTGAAATAACAGGTGGTTTTAATTTACAAATGAAAGGTTTCTAAAGAGCCATTTGTTGATTTAGCTATTTTAATTACAAGTGTTCTAAACTTTTTTTAAACAGTAATCAGAAATTCTGAGGTAACAAACAACAAAAACATTTCCAAGGATTTTTCTTCAAAAAACTGCTCTATAAATGAGCAGTCCTGTGACACGTTCCTGTTTTGTACAAATCAGTGGTTTCTGCCACTAGTCTTCCGTGTTTTGGCCCGACACGTCGTTCCTATTGGACAGCGTGAAGCTACGTCACAGCTCAGAGCGTCGAAAGCTGGATTGGGCTGAACTTATGTTTTTTTCTTTTGTTCAATAAAATAAATAAATAAATAAATAAAGATTGGGTTGAACTTTGACCACGTCAGCCTGCCGACAAGCGGCAATGCGCGCTCCCGTCAGAAGCGTTGCTTTGTTCAGCTTTTGACGCGACGCTTCTGACGCCTCTAAAAAGCAACACGTCTCATTGAAAATAATGCTTTTAGACCGATTCCTGACGCCGCTGATGCTTCCGACATGTGAAAGGCCCATTAGTCTGCAATAATGAGCTTGAAATAGCTCTGATCAAAATAATGAGGATAAAATCTATATCGGATTCGTGATCAGGATGCAACGTCCGATTTCGATCAAGTCTGAAACCACGTGATCGGGCCTGATTTCTGATCACATGATGGGATCGGGACATCCCTATATATCTATATACGAGGTCTGTTAGAAAAGTATCCGACCTTATTATTTTTTTCAAAAACCATATGGATTTGACGTGTGATTACATCAGAAATGTTTGAACCCTCGTGGGCATGCAAGAGTTTTTTCACGCCTGTCGGTTACGTCATTCGCCTGTGGGCAGTCTTTGAGTGAGAAGTCGCCCACCCTCTCGTCGATTTTTTCATTGTTTAGGAATGGCTCAGAGACTGCTGCTTTGTTTGATCAAAATTTTTTCAAAAACTGTAAGGCACAACTGAGTGGACACCATTTGATAAATTCAGCTGGTTTTCCGTAAAAATTTTAACGGCTGATGAGAGATTTTGGTCCGGTAGTGTTGCTTTAAGGACGGCCTACGGTGCCTGATGGCGATCTGCGCTTCGAGGCGGCAGCGTCTCGCTGTTTCAAGTTGAAAACTTCCACATTTCAGGCTCTGTTGACCCAGTAAGTCGTTAGAGAACAGAGAACTTTCAGAAGAAGTCGGCATGAGGAGTTTATTCGGACATTCCATTTAACGGACATTGTGTAATGAAAGAACGTGCAGGCAGAGTCGCATGTCGGGCCGGACCTGACCGCGGGGGGTCGCGACAGGAAAAACACCTCCGTTGGAAACCTTAACGGACAAGTTGGAACATGCCCAAGCTGTTAAACAATTTCTGTTACTCACTTGTTGAAAGCCATCAAAAGCCGCCTGAATTTTACAAATGGTTTTCAACATGGAGGTGTTTTTCCTGTCGCGGCGCACACAGATTCGCCAAGTCATCACGGAAATGACTCGGCGAATTTGCGCGCACGTCTTTCATTACAAAATGTCCTTAAACAGTGGAATGTCCGCATAAAGTCCTCATGCCGGCCTCTTCTGAATCCTCTGTGTTCTCTCACGACGTCCTGGGTGAATTAAGCCTTAAATTAGGATGTTTTCAGGTCGAAACAGCCAGACGACATCGGCTGGAAGCGCTGCATGACGTCCTGCTCCGTGGGAAGTCCTTACAGTGACAGAAACACCCCATAATCTCTCATCAGCCGTTAAACTTTTCACCAAAAACCAGCTAAATTTCTCGAATAGTGTCCACTCGGATATTCCTCACAGGTCCAGAAAAATTTTGATAAAGCAACGCGCGCCGTCTCGAGCAGCGTGTGAAATAAAGGAATTCAGCCGAGAGGGCTGAACCACATCTCACTCAAGGCCTGCCCACAGGGAAACGACATCACCGACACACGTGAAAAAACTCACGCATGCGCACGAGGGTTCAAGCATGATTGGTGGAATTGCATGTCATTCAACTCCATATAGTTAAAAAAAAAAAGATAGATAGATAGATAGATAGATAGATAGATAGATAGATAGATAGATAGATAGATAGATAGATAGATAGATAGATAGATAGATAGATAGATAGATAGATAGATAGATAGATAGATAGATAGATAGATAGATAGATAGATAGATAGATAGATAGATAGATAGATAGATAGATAGATAGATAGATAGATAGATAGATAGATAGATAGACAGACAGACAGACAGACAGACAGACAGACAGACATTTCTTAAGCTCAAAAATGTAGCTCCTGACCGGAAACGTGGAGTTTTGCAAAGATTCAAAACCTTGGTGCACAAAAATATTTGATCCTTAATGATGCATATGGTGACGTGGAAGACTATTATTTTGTCCAGTGCTTTTACCACAGGGTGCAGTTAAGGTGAGAAAATTCTGTTTTTGCAGAATGATGGACAAAGTGCAGCTGCCCTGTCTTTACACTGGCTTCAACTGTCATTTCAGGCTTATTCAGAGCTCCGCAGCACTTAGGCTCCATTTGCTTTTAAGAATGTCTGACAGGACAGCAGCCACGTATGATCAAAATTTACTTTCACTGTGCACTTGTGAAAGTTCATTGAGAGAGGCTCTAATGTGCTCTCAGCAGTGTTCTCCACTCTGTTGCCTTGATTCACCTTCCCCATCTGTGTCAAACAGCACTAAGTTGACAATGAAAGGAAGTTAATTCTCTTCATGTGAGTCAAAAGTGTTTTCCTAGTTGAAAGCCTGTACTGATTATACCTTTGTCTATGCAGTCTTGTACTGGCAGGGCCATCAACGAAATCTACACTTGCCTTCTCCCTTTGTGCTTTAAATCATGCTAGACATGAGATTGTTTACATGAGTGAAGTTGTTTGTACATTTATTGTCATTTTCATTGGATTCACAGCTTAAAAAACTGTATCAGCAATTTTATTGGTAAAGCCCAGAATACTCCAATGTAATGTTGGCATAGAGGCTGCAATACTGTCAATTTCCAGGTGCAAGACTGGCATTTTGGAAAGCAAAAAACTAAAACTGGGACTCTAAAATCACCTTTTCCTTCCTTTCCTGTGTCCCAATCTGGAATATTCTTAAAGGGTAACTGTGATTTTACAACCTAAACTCTATTTTTAGACATAAGGGGGATCATCTTTTCACTAAGGACCCAAACTAATGACAATCAGTGCATTATTGATTTGGCACATAAACACTGTCATAGGCTAACAAACTAATTAATGAAATGCTGTGGGGCAATCAGAAATACTCAGTGTAAACTACTCAAAAACTAGTCGACTGGTAATCACCAGTTGCCATGGATGTGCTGGGTCTTACAGAACAAAATGTATGTGTCATCCAAGTATGACCTATATTCTAATTCAAATAGTACAGCCCCACACTGACCTTGAACCCATGACCTCACACATGGAAGGTGGTCGCACTAACGCGGAGGCTAACACCAAAGGTCTATTTGGGTGTCAATGTGATATACTCACTGCACAGGGCCATACCCACTGGCTACTGTTACACAAGTGGCCAGTGGTGGGCACCGTTCCGCTAATCCGCTAATTAGCAAAGCTAACTTTTTTGTTAGTGGATTAGCTTTTCAGCTAACTTCAAAAACCATCAGCAGACAAATTAGCTTCCGCTAAATTTAGTTTCACTAACTTTTAGTCCGCTAATGTTTTTTTTTTTTTTTTTGCTGGCATAGTAAGCAAAGCCTAGTAAAGGTCAAAAACATTTGCAAACCCTAAAATCACATGTTAGTTCCCCTGTTGTATATTGCAGCAATCAGGTAGCTCTGAGGAGCTGAGCTCAACCCAACCCCAGCAGAAAGGACCTGGCTGCTACAAAAAAAAGTAATTTTCCATCATAGCAAACAGCGCCCCTGACATGGACAAGCAGGTTTGACCTATGGTTTAATTTCAAAACCAAAGTGATTCTGGACAGTTTATTGATATTAACATTAACTGCCATTCTTACAAAATGAAGATATTACAAATATCTTTCAGTTTTAAAGTAAATGCACTAATTGTAAATGTCTGAGCATTAAAACTCACAGATGCCCAAAGGCATTATGGGAAATTGAGCCTCCTCATCATCAAGTTACTGTAACCTGTGTGTTGGTTTTTACAAATAAATTTGTATTTGTAAAGCTGTATGTTTTTTTTTTCATTTATAAAAAAAAGGCATCTGCAAAACTGAAAATTCTGTTTAAGTCTGACTTATACAGCACAGTGAATGACATTTTGACCCAAAATGTAGCAGTAGTGTAGAGTCTGCTTTAGATTGCTGTGGTCTAGATGAAGCTGAGCCAGAAAACAAAAGTCTCAATTTTACCCGTGAATAAACTTTGGGTGATTTCCTTCACAGAGTGAGACTCAACCATAATAATCTTACATGTGGAAAAAGCTCAAAGTAGAACTGCTGTTGCTCCTTGTCGATAGATGTCAGTTGAGGTGTTCTGGGCATATAATCACCATACTTCCTGGATGCCTCGCTTTGGAAGTTTTCTAGACATTGCCACCCTGTTACCCAGAATATTCTGGGGGGCTATATATGTCATGTGGTGTGGGAATATGGAACAATGGATCAGGAACTATGTAAAATTTAATTTTAATAAGCATGGGGCTATAAAGCTAGTTAGGCCAATAGTCTAGAAAGTGGATTGGACCTTGTTCTGAGAGTGAATGACAAAGACCAGCATAGTTTGCAATTTTGGGTGGACTGAATCAGCATCTGAGAATTTTTGGGCATGTATGACTAAGCCAGAACACTTCAAGTGTCACATCGACACAAATTACACGTTATATATTCATATTTTATTGTTATTGTAGTGGACCAAACATAAGCACGGACAACAAAGGTGTAAAAGAATATTTTCCCAATTTAATGAAGCCAACAAAATTTAACAAATCATTGTAAAAAAACAACAACAACAAAAAAAAAACAATTAACACAGATTTGGGCCCAACTGATCAGTTCAGAAACTCAAGAAAACTGACCTAATGATTATTAACAGAGGCTGCTTTAAAAGGGTAGAGTAACCAAACCTTAACTCAAGAGGGGCGATATCAAATCAAAAGGAAACAAAACTACTAATTTAGCAACAAATGTAAAAACCCAAAGTAAAACAATATAACTTTAACTTAACAAACTCAAAAGTGATTACAAAAGTGAGATAAAGCAAATTAAATATCTAAATTAACCAAAATTAAACTGAAGTTTCCCCCCTCAGTCCATTTTGCGTTGGTAGGCCTCCGAAGTTATAAAATGGCTGCCGGCCCCTTCAACCATCCTTTTTTTCCAAGCAGCTCCTCAAACAGAAAACAAGGGTAAAGACAAATATTAACTAAAGTGTGCACCCAATAGAAAATATGTGTCCAAACTAAATATATAGAAATTGTGTGTTTAATTCTGAAATAATAAAATTAATGAAAAGAGACTAACACTGTATGGTGGTGGCAGGGGGTGTCCACCACAGGTTGCTATTACATCAACAGTATCACTATATTTATGTTTAGTCAATGTCAGATTTAGGGAACGTGAAGAGCAATCCTTCTTCACTTAGCTGTTACGACAATGATATCATGTCAGTGTAAAACATAGAACCCATCTGTAAGTACAGTTCCTCAAATGGTTCTCACATAATGAGTCAGTGCCATTGATGAACTGAAGCAAAGGCAAAGAACCAGGATATTTGGATGTCCCACTGTGACATGAGCTCAGCGGGGTGTTCATCAAAAGGTGCTAATGATCACTCTCTGGTCTTCAGTTTTGGTGTTTTTATGATTTAAGATGCATTTTGTTAGAAGTCTCTTGAAGGCTTAATAAATATGAAACTGAATCAGATTCCTTTTCTCTGTCTCACTTTTTCTTTTGTGCTTTGATCATGCAGTGCGATGACATATCATTCCTCGATGTCTAAGCTCCTGCAGGAGTGGGCAAAGCCTAATTGGTGCAATGAGGAATAAATTAGAGCAAAAAATGGGACATGTTCTAAGCAGAGCTCGAAGTGCATTTAAACCTTCTCATGTCCGGTGAGTTTACAAGTCACATTGTGTGATATTTTTCCAACACTGTTCTGGCGGATGTCTTGCTGTGTTTTGACATTACAGATCCATCCTCTGAGCTACCTATGCTGCTCTCTTGGTCCTTATTCTAATCTTATTTAACAGTCTCTGCCTGACACGCAATTCAATGCAGGCCCCAAGATTGGAGAGTTTCCAAACAATCCTGAGCTCACCCAAGCTTGGAATTGGTTTTCCGTGGAACATCTCCCTCCTCCCTTTGGGCACTTTACCAATTTGACCAAATTTGTTCCATCGCTGGTTCTAAGTACCAGAAGTGATTTCTGCCCACACTTGGACTCATTTCTGCAATTTGCAGATTCTTTTCAGAACATTAACGGCTTTGTCAAGGGCTGAGCTACCGGCTGCTGTGGTGTAGGAGCCCCCGTTTCAAAGAATACTAAACAGAAGAATGTGACAAAATTTTTCAGACATGTTGGCATCGTGATTGCACATTAAACAATGAAGCATATTTTGTTTTAGCAAAGCCTGACTTCATCATTACATTTGTACCACTGATTTTCTGTTCTTAAAGGAGAAGTTTGTCTTTTATGCAACCTAGACTATTTTTAGATGTTTTGTGGATCATCTTTTCACTTGGGACAAATATGAGTTTAATCAGTGCATTATTTATTCAGAATGCAAACACTGCAGAAACTGACCAAGTGATTAATGCTATTCGGAATGGGCAATAATAATTCAGAGTAAACTGCTTCCAATTTGTCTGAAAAGTCTCGGCCTTTAAGGCCAAGCCCTTCCCCTGCACTCAACCTGTAATAGGGAGGTTAAGCAGTGACAGTTTCAAACGGCTGCTACGGCAACTGAAAGTGGACTTAAATAAGAACTATGCAGCATTTTTATCTTAATTTTACAATTTGGGAGTAACTGTAATTGCAAAATTACTTGTTTTAGGGAGAATGGGGGCTCTCTCCCCACCTCCTCCAAGCGTGTAAACCAGCCTCGCAGCTTTAGAAATGTCGACCCGTTGTGCTTTGAACAAGAGTCTCGGGTCTTACAAGAGACACCTACTGCTTTACGGCACTACAGCAACACGTACACGTCCCCCAAAGGCTTTATTTCTTAAATGGATGTTTAAAAAATAAAGACAGTGACTGTACCCACTAACAGTACCCCCCTAAAAATCGGTCCGCCTTGCTTCAGTGCACATGCGTCATTTCGGATCACAGCAGCACGTCTGAGTCTCTTCACCCAAAGCAATCAAATGTATTAATGGGATTATTAACCATCAGATGATAAAGGTAAAACCTCTTAAATCATTCTAAAGTCAGTTTTAAGCAGAAATAAGGCCGTTTTAAGCAGAAACTCTGCAAAATTCCATGATGCTTTGAAATGACCGACGTGCATTGAATGCATCAGCTAGCAGCTGGTTTATTCTCGGAGCTTACTCCCTCTTTTATGATGAAATAATGCTGAATTTATGTGGAAATGATTGTTGTAAAAAAGCTTCAGCTATCTGTCGCTGAGATAGATGATGACTGGAGTGCAGTTTTAAGCAAAAAACAAGGTGATAATCCATGAACCAGGGCTAATGACGCATGCGCAGTGAAGGCAGGGGGACTGATTTTTAGGGGGAGCCTGTTCAGTCTGCGACACCGGTAATCTGCATCCAACACAGATGCAGACCTGCCATTCTGGTTGCTGCACTTGTCAGCATACTGAGATGAACTCTCTGTTCCTTATGTACTTCTGTGTATTGTGACTTTCTTGACACAATTCCACAGATTGCATTTGTCGGCTCCATTGAAAACAAATGCACATACACAGCAGGAGAAGAGGGGAGTTTTTATGACCGTTTTGTGACATATGTACTCCTGAGCTATAGGGGGAGTGCTGTCGAGAAGAATCTGACCAAAAAAAGAAACAACGAAGAAACAGCAAAAAACTGACCAGATTTGCATAGCTCCTCCTAAAGTCTCTCCTTTAGTGGTGTAGCACAGGAGTTTGAGACAACACATAATACAATCTAACATGGCAAAATTTGGAAACTCTAACAAAAAATGCAGATTGAACTATTCCTAATTAAACAGTTTTCACCTGGATTGGTTGCTATATCTGATTTAACAGCTGATTTAACATCTGATTCAGCAATTAAAAATTGACTTACAAAACACAGTTTGAATGAAACTACACATCTGTCAACTGTTTTAAAATGTGTTTCAGAATAAATACATAAGTAGTTTAACAAGGACCTCTTTTTGTTTAAATTTTTTGTATAATAGTATCATTCTATGTGTTAAATTCAACAAGCAGATCCACCTTGGATTTGCTGTGGCGACCCCAAGTGCAAACAAGGGAGCAGCCGAAGGGACTTACTATTCTAAGTGTTAAATAAAACTATTTTTACTTATTTTCACTTCTGTGTTGTAATTATATAATGCACTGGTTAAATTAATTTTGTCCTTAGTAAAAAGATGATCCCTACAACATCTAAAATTTGTAATTTTCCAGAATTCTTCTTTACTATCTAGTAAAGTCTAAAGCTAATGTTAATGCCACTCTCTCCTGTTGGTCCAGTTCATTGTGAGGAAAAAAAAGTTTTCAATAATACTAGCACCAGTGGTGGGCACAGCTAACCAAAAAGTTAGCTTCGATAACTGGTAATCAGCTAACTGAAAAGTTATCTTTTTTAACGCTAAACCGATAAACTGCCTAAAAACTTATCAGAAGCCACAGATAACCGATAACTTTCAATTTTGCTTCCCATACACTCTCAGCTACTAAGAAGCTGATTTTGAGTTTAAACACTGCCAAAGCTTTCTAGGCGCAGTCAGCGTCTAGAGGGGGTCCGGTTTGGGAACCACAGAATCTCGTCTCTGCTGTTTGCGGACGATGCGGTTCTGTTGGGTTCATCAAATCAGGACCTTCAGCGTGCACTGGAGCGGTTTGCACCCGAGTGTGAAGCATCCTGGATGAAAATCAACACCTCCAAATCCGAGGCCATGGTTCTCGACCGGAAAAATGTGCTTTGCCCTCTTCAGGTCAGTGGAGTGTCCTTGCCTCAAGTGGAGGAGTTTAAGTATCTCAGGGGGTCTTGTTCATGAGAGAGGGACAGATGGATGCAGCATCTGCAGTGATGCGGTCACTGTATCGGACCGTCGTGGTGAAGAGAGAGCTGAGTAGGGGGGCAAAGCTCTCGATTTACCGATCAATCTATGTTCCGACCCTCACCTAGGGTCATGAGATTTGGCTCATGACCGAAAGAACAAGATCGCGAGTACAAGCGGCAGAGATGAGTTTCCTCTGCAGAGTGGCTGGGCGCTCCCTTAGAGATAGGGTGAGGAGCTCGGTCACTCGGGAGGAGCTCGGAGTCGAGCCGCTGCTCCTCCACATTGAAAGAAGCCAGCTGTGGTGGCTCTGGCATCTTTTTCAGATGCTCCCTGGATGCCTCGCTGGAGAGGTGTTCTGGGCACGTCCCATTGGGAGGAGGCCCCGGGGAAGACCCAGGACACGCTGGAGGGACTATGTCTCGCAGCTGGCTTGGGAATGCCTCGGAGTTCCCCCGGAGGAGCTGGGGGAGGTGTGTGTGGATCGGGAGGTCTGGGCAGCTTTTCCTGAGCTGCTGCCCCCACGACCTGACCTCGGATGAAGCAGAAGAAAATGGATGGATGGATGGATACCGCCAAAGCTTCTAACAGAACCAATGGCGATCACAAACCCAAACAGCAAATGAGCTGTAGCAAATGTGCTGCAGAAGAGTCTCTCTCCTCTGTTACGATGATTGGCTGCACCTGTTGCATTCTCATGCGGCTCTCTATCAGGACAATCCACGACACCTGTGATGTTCACGTGCAGATCTGAGGACTTCCAGCTGGTACCAATGTAGTGATGAAGAACTACATTTAAACCAGCAGTGAGTTGGATAAGATTGCCGGAGAATACGACCTTGTGACGACCGTGTGGGGACGCTGAGGGCCGTTTCAGAGTCTGACATCGCGCCTGTGAAGGAGGACAAGGGTGAGAGGCAAACGTTGTCAGCACACGACAGAGGTGAATATTCTGAAAGGTTTATCTGTGAATGTAAATTGGTGTTTATACGCAGCTATAAGTAATTATTGGTGGAAATTGTTTGGCGTGCTCCTCACGGCAGTGGCGTGCAGATTAATGATCCTCCACTAGCTGTGAGCAGCAGCCTCTTTGAACTAAGTTTTGAAACCAGACCTAAACGTGTAGCTGATAAGTTTGCCTCTAAACAATATTTCGTAGTAATAAGTGTTGAATAATCTCATCTCTGTTCCTCCTTCGCAGAGTACAGTCTGGGAAAGTCACCTGGGGGGGTGTTGGCGGAACTCCTGAGTCCTGAACGTTCGGACTCCGACTTTTGAGACGCAGAGAGCGCGCCGCCTTTTCACCTCACCAGAACTTAATTATTTAGTATTTCATGTATAGCACAAAGGGAGAAAAATAAATGTGTTTTCTTTTTGGAACTGCTTCTGATTATTTCATGCTGGGTTCAGTCAGATACTGGACCGCTCTTCAATTCGTGTCTTATCCTTAACAGAATTCTCCGGCCAAACCAATATGGACCCAGCGGCAGAAGCAGTTCCATTTCAGGAGAAAGTGCAGAAGCACCTGGAGATGATTCGGGAGCAATAAATCATCACTGCTAGAATCCTTTGATGAATTTTCCCGTGAACTTCGTTTGGTTTTTGATCATCCAATGAAAACAAATATCGTGGTTCAACGATTGCTGAACCTCCGACAGGGGCGACGAAGCGCAGCTGATTATTCTGTGGATTTTCGAGTCTTTTCTGCTCAGTCTGGTTGGAATGCTGCTGCTATGAGGGGGGTGTTTGTAGACGGGTTGAATGACTCCCTGAAAGACGAGCTAGCCGTCCGTGACGAACCGAAGGATTTAGATGAGTTAATATCCTTGGTTATTCATCTAGACGATCGGATTAGGGAGCGTGGACGAGAGAGAGGGCGAGTGTCCGAGCGGGGTGTTTTGTCTCAGGGTTTTCCCCGACACAAGTCCGGACCGCCTCTTCTTCGTTCCTCTGAGACTCCTCCAACGGGACCTCTAGCTCCTCTAGTGGACGAGCCAATGCAACTTGGAAGGGTCAGAACAGCCATATTGCCCCGGTCAAACGAGCGTCAGGAGACAGCATCATAACATGGCTCCAGGTGTTTTATGGACAATTTTGTGGGATATAAACAGGAGTTTTTGTAAACCAGGTTTTGTGTATAGCACTTGAGGTAGTTCTGGTGGGGTGAACAGGCTGGCTGGTCGGAGTTCGTTTGGACTCAGGTAAGCGTGTATTTTTTTTTTATTGTTTAAAGTTATTTAATTTTTGTTAGCAGAATGGGTCATTTTATTTTGTTGGTTTTTATTTCCCTGTCCCCTAACCCCAGCCTCACACACTTCTGGCCGTTCCTCTTTGGTGTTGTGGGGTGGTGCAGTTTGGTTGCTGGGCATTCCCATGAGGACCTCTGCACCTGGGGGGGGGGGTCCAGGGCTCTTTTCTTAGATTTAGTTGTTTCCCGGTTCCTCTCCAGCCTCAGCGTGCCTCTGACCGTTCGCCATTGGCATTGCTGAGGTGTCGGGCAGTGGGGATATACTCCAGTCCGAGCAGTGGGGCCAATCAGTGCCGTACGCCTTTTCCGCTGCCCACCCCTCCCGGTAGGCTGGAGTATAGTCGGGGGGTTGGCACCGGCCGTCTTGCCGGTTTTCCCCTGCCCTTGGGGGTGGAGCCGGGTTGCGTTTTTCCTATTGGCTTAGTAGTCCTGTGCCGATTGCCACGACGTGTTTCCCGACGGACCTGGAGGGTCTTTCTGGGTGCTGGGGAGGTCAATGGGGCTTTCTGTGGTTTTTGTTTGCTCCTGGGGTGGTTTTTGGAAATCCCTGGGGGTTTGGGGTTTTTGTTTCCTCCTGTTTCCCCCCAGGGTTTGATGGGACGGTCCTCTGGGGGGGAGGTTGACTGTGGGGCCAACCGGCCGTGTTGGGCTGGGGTGGGGTTCCTGGGTTGTGGGGGTGTCTCCTGGGGTTTGATGGGACGGTCCTCTGGGGGACGTTAAGGCTCCTGTGTATGCCTGGGGATTCCTGGATGGCTCCTGCTGTGGTCGTTGCTCCTGGGGTTGACAACAATTTCCCCTGGGGGAAGTCGGGCTCCGCATGTTGGGGGAGAGCGTTGTTTGTTTTTTCCTTTGACCTGTGTTCTACTGTGTTGGGGGGTTTTTGTTGGGGTTTTTGGGTTTGTGTGTTTTTTTGTTCCTCCCCAGGGTTTGATGGGACGGTCCTCTGGGGGGGGGTGTTGGGTTGGGTATTGTGTTTTTCTTTTGTGTTTACCCCGGTGTGCTTCCCTGGGGTATGTCTGTGGTACTCTCTGGGGGGGATGCTGGGGGTCTTTTTTTTTGTTGTGTTTTGTTTTTGTGTTTGGGGTTGTTTCGGGATTTTTTTTTTTTGTTTTGATGCCGGCCAGCCTTTCTGCCGCATCTCCCGGCTTTGCTGCCTGCTGTGATCTCTGCCCTCCTCCTGCTTTGGCCTTTGATGTGTGGGGTGGTTTTTGGGTCTGGTTTGTGCGGTCGCCGGGAGGCTTCCCGTTGATGGGGGGGGTACTGTTGTGTGTTGGGGGGGTTTGGCTGGACAAGGTTGGGTTGTTTGTGTTTATTTTCCTTCCCAGGTGATTTGGGGCTGTTCTCTGAGGAAAATGTGCTGCAGAAGAGTCTCTCTCCTCTGTTACGATGATTGGCTGCACCTGTTGCATTCTCGTGCGGCTCTCTATCAGGACAATCCACGACACCTGTCATGTTCACGTGCAGATCTGAGGACTTCCAGCTGGTACCAATGTAGTGATGAAGAACTACATTTAAACCAGCAGTGAGTTGGATAAGATTGCCGGAGAATACGACCCTGTGACGACCGTGTGGGGACGCTGAGGGCCGTTTCAGAGTCTGACATCGCGCCTGTGAAGGAGGACGAGGGTGAGAGGCAAACGTTGTCAGCACACGACAGAGGTGAATATTCTGAAAGGTTTATCCGTGAATGTAAATTGGTGTTTATACGCAGCTATAAGTAATTATTGGTGGAAATTGTTTGGCGTGCTCCTCACGGCAGTGGCGTGCTGATTAATGATCCTCCACTAGCTGTGAGCAGCAGCCTCTTTGAACTAAGTTTTGAAACCAGACCTAAACGTGTAGCTGATAAGTTTGCCTCTAAACAATATTTCGTATTAATAAGTGTTGAATAATCTCATCTCTGTTCCTCCTTCGCAGAGTACAGTCTGGGAAAGTCACCTTGGGGGGGGTGTTGGCGGAACTCCTGAGTCCTGAACGTTCGGACTCCGATTGTTGAGACGCTGAGAGAGCGCGCCGCCTTTTCACCTCACCAGAACGTAATTATTTAGTATTTCATGTATAGCACAAAGGGAGAAAAATAAATGTGTTTTCTTTTTGGAACTGCTTCTGATTATTTCATGCTGGGTTCAGTCAGATACTAGACCGCTCCTCAATTTGCGTCTTATCCATAACACGATTTTCCCCTTCCGACAATCTTAAGGACGCCCCTACAATCATGATGACGCTAAACATAATCTTATCAGATATTCCTGCCATGTGTGGTTTGTAAGAGCCCTCTGATCTGCTCAGAAGGACGTGAGGAGCTAAATGTAATGTGCAGCCAATCAGAAAGCAAGGTGTCTGACCTGGGAATGTTCGTTCGTGTGTGAAATCTTGTTTTTACCGTGTGGCTGACACACACTGTACAACTAAACCTGTCAGATCTATGATATTTTTTTTATCTCCACATGTGGGGTCTCTCAGGTTTTGGAAACCTACAGATAATTTTAAACTCCTGCAGTTGACAACACTGTGATATAACCACCAGTCGCCAGTAGATAGCAGTGTTCTCTGCATTTTGACACCGGTTATATCACACAGCCTGAATCACAATTGAACAGACTTTTTGGCTTCTTCTGGCATTTTTACATAAAACAAATACAATAACAATGTCTATAAACCCAGAGAATATATTCACAAGAGTTTTAGGCACAATCTACAAAAGGTTTAATGCTGTTATCCGAGTGGAGCCTGATCAGAGCATCTCAAATGCATTTCTTCTGTCGTCAATACCCATAACACACTGGGCAGCTGCATGTCCATACGAAAATCTTCAAAATTACTACATTACTTTAAAACTAAAACATATAGCTGATATTTTCACTTATAAAACTTCAGACGTGACGTTAATTTAAATAACTTGTCCGAAATTAATTTGGTTAAAATTTTAACCCTAAGTTAAAACTCTATGCCTCTGGATGACTTGGGTGATATTGCCAGCATATTAGTATGTGGTCAAAAGAAATAAGCTTTTTTTTTTTTTTTCCTTTCTATGACCAGTTCTCCTTTGCCTGCAGAGGGTACAGCGTTTTTCTCTAGAACCAGTTCTCCTCTGTATGTAGAGGATAGAATGTGCATCTACTACAAAAAGCCACATCTGCAAAAATGTTAGCAGTCTAAAAATGATCGGACCAAAACTTATCGGAAGGTATTTGGTCTGATGATGGTTTTTAAAGTTATCTGAAAAGCTAATCCGATAACAAAAACATTATCTTTGATAATTAGTGGTTAGAGGATTAGCAGAACTGTGCCCACCACTGACTAGGGCATTGCCCGTTGGGATCCACTGGCTCTAGATTGGGTAGTGTTTATAAGATAGGTAGCTGACATTTTTCAACGGTGGTAATAAACTGTGCAAAGTTTCTGTAATGAGTTGGAATGGTGTGTGAGTCCAGAATATTTTTAGAACCTTAAAGCTTAGACCTCAACAGTTCTTAGAGGAATAGCTCAATCCTTTTTTTTCCTGTTAATTATGTATTTTTTTTTAATGTTAATTTACTGTCTTAATGTATTTATAAATTGTTTATATTATTGTTATCATATATACACTACTATTATTATTATTGCTTCTATTTTGTCATTTGATTTTTAAATGGACCACAATTGTGTCATCCATGTATTTTGCACATACGCACACACACATGCATACATGTACTAAGACATCACTTTGGTTTTAATGTATAGATGATTTAATTCCCCCTGCTGGAATGGCGTGTGAGTCCAGAATGGAATTATCAATATCCATTGTTCACTGTTGTTAGCTACTATCTGTAGTTTCTCCAAAAATATTAGTCCTATTAACATTCTGTTTTGGCTGCTTTCATTCTTGACCCAAAATACATAAGCATACCAAACCGCAAATGTCAGCTCTCCCCAGTTTGTCCGTGATCAAAGTTATACACACGTACGCATACACGCACACAGGGGCCACTTGGCTATTATAATATAGATTAGTTTGTATGTCACACTTCATTAAACAATAACAAAAAAGGATGTTGTCTTCCTAATCACGAAGGCATCAAATACTGCACCCAGCTACAGTTTAGATTTTATGCCATCTAATTTGAGATAAAGATTCAAGGCTATCATTGATGCATACTGGGAATACAATGGATCACTGAAAGTTGATATACTGTAATGGTGTAAGATAATTAGAGTTATAAAACCCTCCATAAATGCCCCATTGAGATCAGGAGTGCAAGATTATACCCACAGAAATGCACGCCCACTGCTTTTTTTAATTTAAGGGATGAGTGTTAGCAGAAACATCATTTAGCTGTGTGATCACTTTGAAGGTGTACATATAGATAAAGTCCGGGATGCTTCATAAAGCACTGCTATAGACTTAAGTGATAAGTACATGAATTACAAGTCTTATATGACCGAGTGACGGTAAACTTTCCAGCAGTTTAGCAGTTCTGAGGCATGAGCTGCTGCAGTGAAGAGCTTCAGGCTCCAAAAGTAATTAACAAGAACTTAAAATAATTTCGGCTAATTCTTCTTTTGCTATCTGCAGAAAATGATGCATTACTGTATGTGTTGATTATGAGGGGAAAGAATGCCTTTATCTGCAAAGTGAATACCTTATGCTGAGCCTGCTTCTTTAAGGAAGCAGCTTCAGGGGAAATTTGCAATGTGCTTTGTCTCATTTGCATTGTAACTTTACATCCAAAATTCAAATTCATGAAATGTTTTCATCATCATGTGTGTTTTAACATTCAGGAAGGAGCAAGTCAACTAGTGTGTGTCTGCATGTGTGTACTTGGGTGTGCTATATATTTTTCAATGAAGCTGCTTTGCGGGACATCCTAAAAATATTTGGATCCCCAATAAATTGCTGGATATCATTGTCAGCCCATACACAAGTACTGCCACATTTAGAGCACCTGTAATACTGAGAACACAATCCAAAACATGGATCTAAGGTTGTCTCTAGAAATAACCACAAATAAGGCAGTGTTGATGACACAAAACATGAGAAATTTACATGCCAAGTTTTTAAAGATATTTTGTTCTATTTTCCAGAATACACCAAGACTTTGTTCATCTTTGATTTAATTGCTGTTACATTATTATGCAACCTGCAACGTTAGATGGGTCGGAATTTATTTGTGTAATTCTACAAGGCTTGGTTGATGGTGGCCTGTTGTAACAACCTGTCCTCCCCAGCTCTGATGACTCCGTCAAAGCAAAATTGAGGAAGAGAATTGACCTATTAATGTCCTCTAATGGGCTGAGCCTATTCTTTATCTCTTTCTGCATCATGTCTTTCTGAATGGCTTTGAGGGCCCGGTCATACGGCACACGGCGATAGCTGGACGAAGGATAAAAAGTCAAAACGTTACAAATTGTCAACAAAAGGTGGACAAACAATCCTGCACCTTTCCCATCACTAGAAAGCCTGCGAATCAAAAGCGAAATAAGGAATGAAACAATGAAACTAAACTAATGAAAGAAAAAGAAAGTGAAAGTCGACCTTGATGCTTCAAACAAAATCAAAACAAAACATTCACGATGACGTGACCAAAAGCGGGTATAAAACCGAGCGCAACCAGCCTTATCCTCATGTCCGCAGTACTTGCAGGTGCGGGATTTTGCTTGTCTTGACAACAGGTGAGAGATGTGTTTGTCTTTACAGCAACAATGTATCTGCACATGCAGGCCAGCCACATACCATTGTCCTTCTGCTCCAGCATTCCTCTGTGATGGAATGCTGGAGCACTGACAGAGTGACCATCGGGTTCTTGGTCATCCCCTTGACTAAGGCCCTTCTCCCCCAATATCTCAGTTTAGATGGGCCGCCAGCTCTAGGAAGAGTCCTGGTGGATCTGAACTTCTTCCATTTGTGGATGATGGAGGCCACTGTGCTTATTGGGACCTTCAATGCAGCAGAAATCCTGTCTCAGAGGTCTCCAGACAATTCCTTTGACTTCACGCTTTCACTGTGCTCTGCCACGCACTGTCAACTCTGGGACATTACATGTAGACAGGTGTGTGCCTTTCCAAATCATGTCTAATCAACTGAATTTACCCCAGGTGGACTCCAATTAAGCTGTAGAAACAGCCCGAGGATGATCAGTGGAAACGAGATGCACCTGAGCTCAATTTTGAGCTTCATAGCAAAGGATGTGAATACTTAGGTACAACCCCAATGCCAATGAAGTTGGGACGTTGTGTAAATTGTAAACTAAAACAGAATACATTGATTTGCAAATCCTCTTCAACCTATATTCAATTGAATACACCACAAAGACAAGATATTTAATGTTCAAACTGATAAACTTTATTGTTTTAGTGCAAATATTTACTCATTTTGAAATGGATGCCTGCAACACATTTCAAAAAAAAAAGCTGGGACGGGGCAACAAAAGAGTGGGAAAGTTGATGAATGCTCAAAGAACACCTGTTTGGAAACAGGTGAGTGTCATGATTGGGTAGAAAAGGAACGTCCCCAAAAGGCTCAGCCCTTCACAAGCAAAGATGGGGCGAGGATCACCACTTTGTGAACAGCTGCGTGAAAAAATAGTCCAACAGTTTAAGAACAATGTTTCTCAACGTTCAATTACAAGGAATTTAGGGATTCCATGATCTACAGTCCATAATATAATCAGAAGATTCAGATAATCTGGAGAACTTTCTACACGTAAGCGGCAAGGCCGAAAACCAACATTGAATGCCAGTGACCAGATGTGGGCACAGTTCTGCTAATGGCTAATTATCATTATAAGATAATGTTTTCATTATCGGATTAGCTTTTCAGATAACTCTGAAAACCATCATCGGACCAATTATCTTCCGATAAGTTTTGGTCTGATAATTTTTAGACCGCTAACAGTTTCGCAAGTGTGGTGAATAAAGATAAACAGTTACAAACATTTATTAGGTCTAAAATCAGTTGAGTATCTACCTGTTAAATGTTTTGTAGTAGGTCTGCAGTTCTATCTTTTGCAAACAGAGAAGAGCTAGTTCCAAAAGAAACCACTCTATCCTCTGCAGAGAGAGAGAGAGAGAGAGAGAGAGAGAGAGAGAGAGAGAGAACTAATTTCTTTTGACCCCATACTGATATGCTGGCAATATCACCCAAGTCATCCAATCAATCAATCAATCAATTTTTTTATATAGCGCCAAATCACAACAAACAGTTGCCCCAAGGCGCTTTATATTGTAAGGCAAGGCCATACAATAATTATGTAAAACCCCAACGGTCAAAACGACCCCCTGTGAGCAAGCACTTGGCTACAGTGGGAAGGAAAAACTCCCTTTTAACAGGAAGAAACCTCCAGCAGAACCAGGCTCAGGGAGGGGCAGTCTTCTGCTGGGACTGGTTGGGGCTGAGGGAGAGAACCAGGAAAAAGACATGCTGTGGAGGGGAGCAGAGATCGATCACTAATGATTAAATGCAGAGTGGTGCATACAGAGCAAAAAGAGAAAGAAACAGTGCATCATGGGAACCCCCCAGCAGTCTACGTCTATAGCAGCATAACTAAGGGATGGTTCAGGGTCACCTGATCCAGCCCTAACTATAAGCTTTAGCAAAAAGGAAAGTTTTAAGCCTAATCTTAAAAGTAGAGAGGGTGTCTGTCTCCCTGATCTGAATTGGGAGCTGGTTCCACAGGAGAGGAGCCTGAAAGCTGAAGGCTCTGCCTCCCATTCTACTCTTACAAACCCTAGGAACTACAAGTAAGCCTGCAGTCTGAGAGCGAAGCGCTCTATTGGGGTGATATGGTACTACGAGGTCCCTAAGATAAGATGGGACCTGATTATTCAAAACCTTATAAGTAAGAAGAAGAATTTTAAATTCTATTCTAGAATTAACAGGAAGCCAATGAAGAGAGGCCAATATGGGTGAGATATGCTCTCTCCTTCTAGTCCCTGTCAGTACTCTAGCTGCAGCATTTTGAATTAACTGAAGGCTTTTTAGGGAACTTTTAGGACAACCTGATAATAATGAATCACAATAGTCCAGCCTAGAGGAAATAAATGCATGAATTAGTTTTTCAGCATCACTCTGAGACAAGACCTTTCTGATTTTAGAGATATTGCGTAAATGCAAAAAAGCAGTCCTACATATTTGTTTAATATGCGCTTTGAATGACATATCCTGATCAAAATGACTCCAAGATTTCTCACAGTATTACTAGAGGTCAGGGTAATGCCATCCAGAGTAAGGATCTGGTTAGACACCATGTTTCTAAGATTTGTGGGGCCAAGTACAATAACTTCAGTTTTATCTGAGTTTAAAAAGCAGGAAATTAGAGGTCATCCATGTCTTTATGTCTGTAAGACAATCCTGCAGTTTAGCTAATTGGTGTGTGTCCTCTGGCTTCATGGATAGATAAAGCTGGGTATCATCTGCGTAACAATGAAAATTTAAGCAATACCGTCTAATAATACTGCCTAAGGGAAGCATGTATAAAGTGAATAAAATTGGTCCTAGCACAGAACCTTGTGGAACTCCATAATTAACTTTAGTCTGTGAAGAAGATTCCCCATTTACATGAACAAATTGTAATCTATTAGACAAATATGATTCAAACCACCGCAGCGCAGTGCCTTTAATACCTATGGCATGCTCTAATCTCTGTAATAAAATTTTATGGTCAACAGTATCAAAAGCAGCACTGAGGTCTAACAGAAAAAGCACAGAGATGAGTCCACTGTCCGAGGCCATAAGAAGATCATTTGTAACCTTCACTAATGCTGTTTCTGTACTATGATGAATTCTAAAACGTGACTGAAACTCTTCAAATAGACCATTCCTCTGCAGATGATCAGTTAGCTGTTTTACAACTACCCTATCAAGAATTTTTGAGAGAAAAGGAAGGTTGGAGATTGGCCTATAATTAGCTAAGATAGCTGGGTCAAGTGATGGCTTTTTAAGTAATGGTTTAATTACTGCCACCTTAAAAGCCTGTGGTACATAGCCAACTAACAAAGATAGATTGATCATATTTAAGATCGAAGCATTAAATAATGGTAGGGCTTCTTTGAGCAGCCTGGTAGGAATGGGGTCTAATAAACATGTTGATGGTTTGGATGAAGTAACTAATGAAAATAACTCAGACAGAACAATCTGAGAGAAAGAGTCTAACCAAATACCGGCATCACTGAAAGCAGCCAAAGATAACGATACGTCTTTGGGATGGTTATGAGTCATTTTTTCTCTAATAGTTAAAATTTTGTTAGCAAAGAAAGTCATGAAGTCATTACTAGTTAAAGTTAATGGAATACTCAGCTCAATAGAGCTCTGACTCTTTGTCAGCCTGGCTACAGTGCTGAAAAGAAACCTGGGGTTGTTCTTATTTTCTTCAATTAGTGATGAGTAGAAAGATGTCCTAGCTTTACGGAGGGCTTTTTTATAGAGCAACAGACTCTTTTTCCAGGCTAAGTGAAGATCTTCTAAATTAGTGAGAATTAGCATTAGAGAACATAAAGAAGGAATCATATCCTTAAACCTAGTTACAGCGCTTTCTGAAAGACTTCTAGTGTAATGAAACTTATTCCCCACTGCTGGGTAGTCCATCAGAGTAAATGTAAATGTTATTAAGAAATGATCAGACAGAAGGGAGTTTTCAGGGAATACTGTTAAGTCTTCTATTTCCATACCATAAGTCAGAACAAGATCTAAGATATGATTAAAGTGGTGGGTGGACTCATTTACTTTTTGAGCAAAGCCTATAGAGTCTAATAATAGATTAAATGCAGTGTTGAGGCTGTCATTCTCAGCATCTGTGTGGATGTTAAAATCGCCCACTATAATTATCTTATCTGAGCTAAGCACTAAGTCAGACAAAAGGTCTGAAAATTCACAGAGAAACTCACAGTAACGACCAGGTGGACGATAGATAATAACAAATAAAACTGGTTTTTGGGACTTCCAATTTGGATGGACAAGACTAAGAGACAAGCTTTCAAATGAATTAAAGCTCTGTCTGGATTTTTGATTAATTAATAAGCTGGAATGGAAGATTGCTGCTAATCCTCCGCCCCGGCCCGTGCTACGAGCATTCTGACAGTTAGTGTGACTCGGGGGTGTTGACTCATTTAAACTAACATATTCATCCTGCTGTAACCAGGTTTCTGTTAGGCAGAATAAATCAATATGTTGATCAATTATTATATCATTTACCAACAGGGACTTAGAAGAGAGAGACCTAATGTTTAATAGACCACATTTAACTGTTTTAGTCTGTGGTGCAGTTGAAGGTGCTATATTATTTTTTCTTTTTGAATTTTTATGCTTAAATAGATTTTTGCTGGTTATTGGTGGTCTGGGAGCAGGCACCGTCTCTACGGGGATGGGGTAATGAGGGGATGGCAGGGGGAGAGAAGCTGCAGAGAGGTGTGTAAGACTACAACTCTGCTTCCTGGTCCCAACCCTGGATAGTCACGGTTTGGAGGATTTAAGAAAATTGGCCAGATTTCTAGAAATGAGAGCTGCTCCATCCAAAGTGGGATGGATGCCGTCTCTCCTAACAAGACCAGGTTTTCCCCAGAAGCTTTGCCAATTATCTATGAAGCCCACCTCATTTTTTGGACACCACTCAGACAGCCAGCAATTCAAGGAGAACATGCGGCTAAACATGTCACTCCCGGTCTGATTGGGGAGGGGCCCAGAGAAAACTACAGAGTCCGACATTGTTTTTGCAAAGTTACACACCGATTTAATGTTAATTTTAGTGACCTCCGATTGGCGTAACCGGGTGTCATTACTGCCGACGTGAATTACAATCTTACCAAATTTACGCTTAGCCTTAGCCAGCAGTTTCAAATTTCCTTCAATGTCGCCTGCTCTGGCCCCCGGAAGACAATTGACTATGGTTGCTGGTGTCGCTAACTTCACATTTCTCAAAACAGAGTCGCCAATAACCAGAGTTTGATCCTCGGCGGGTGTGTCGTCGAGTGGGGAAAAACGGTTAGAGATGTGAACGGGTTGGCGGTGTACACGGGGCTTCTGTTTAGGGCTACGCTTCCTCCTCACAGTCACCCAGTCAGCCTGCTTTCCCGGCTGCTCGGGATCTGCCAGAGGGGAACTAACGGTGGCTAAGCTACCTTGGTCCGCACCGACTACAGGGGCCTGGCTAGCTGTAGAATTTTCCACGGTGCGGAGCCGAGTCTCCAATTCGCCCAGCCTGGCCTCCAAAGCTACGAATAAGCTACACTTATTACAAGTACCGTTACTGCTAAAGGAGGCCGAGGAATAACTAAACATTTCACACCCAGAGCAGAAAAGTGCGGGAGAGACAGGAGAAGCCGCCATGCTAAATCGGCTAAGAGCTAGTAGCTGCGCTAAGCTAGCGGATTCCTAAAAACACGCAAAGTGAATAATGTGTAAATAATTTAGAGGTGATTCAGCAGAAGGAGTGCTTTAGTTAAGGCACGTAAAGATTACACTGGGAAACAAATCGTAATCTAGATAACTAGATCAATCTAACTGCGCAGATTAAACAGCTAACAGATACAGAAAAACACAGCTGTGCTCCGGAACAGGAAGTGATACAATACCGCAGTGAGAGCCAACCACCAGTAGAGGCAAGCAAGAGGATCCAACAAGAGGCAGTGATGATGATCCAGAGGCATACAGTTTTAACCTATGGTTAAAAATTTTAACCAAACTAATTTTATTTAAATTAACGTCAAGTCTGAAGTTTTATAAAGTGAAAATATCAGATATATATTTTAGTTTTAAAGTATTGCACTAATTTTGAAGGTTTTAGTGTGGACATGCTGTCTCCAGGTGTATTATGGGTAATGTCAGTACATTCCCCACAGAAGAAATGCATTTGAGACTATGATCAGGCTCCACATGGACAACAGCATGAAACCCTTTGTATATTGTGCCTAAAACTCTCATGAATATGTTCTCTGGGTTTATAGACATTATTGTGTTTGTTTTATGTAAAAATGCCAAAAGAAGCCCACGTTGCGTCACCATTATTTTCAATTGGAATCATTGCAATCGAGTCCTGTTTGCTATTTAGAGTCCTGTTTATGTCAAACACTGTCTGTCGTCTTTGTTCCAGAGTAATATATGTAAGATGTCTGAAATTCAGTTTGTGTTTATTAAATTCCACGCATCTTAAATGTAACAGACTCAGAATATCTAGAATTTTGTTTTGACAAGTTTTCACGGTGTCGACTGCCATCTACTGGTAGTGTTCAGTGTTCATGGCAGTATGAGCGTCTGGATTCCAGTAGATGGCAGTGTTATATTTATTTTGACCCCGGTTATGTCAGACGGTTGTCAAAATAACAACTTGACTTTTTGTTTTTTTTGCAAATGGCTTTTTTTTTTACAAATAAAAAAGGCATATTTTACAAAAGCACATTTATATGTAAACACCAACACACACACACCTCACATTAACATGTTGGTTTTTACATAGAATGAATGAGTCAGTGTTAGCCGAGGCACATTTTAGCCATAATCCCTTTGGCACCTGTCTGTGTTTGTTACAAAACTTCAGAATTAGTGCATTATTTAAAATTAAAAGATATATGTTATATTTTAACTTTGTACAAAAGACAGAATTGACATTAATGGAGTGATTCTATCCGTATTAATTTTATTTATTAATCAAAGCCATAAGTCAGCATTGCATTATTTTCCAAGACCTCCATCTCATGGCGACACTGCTATTGAGACGATAGTTGAGCTTTGCTACTTATCTCAGCTGCTTCACTGCTGCAAGCTATGTAGTGAACAGTAGCTTCCAGCAGTGGGCAGGATGCACAAAGACAGAAATGCTGACTTATTATTTGGGTCTGGTTGTCTTTGATGCTACCAGAAGCGATTCAGCTTGTTAGTTGCAAGTGTACCAGAGACACTACTGAAAGTAATCGATTAGCTGTAGCTTCCAACAATTTTTTGGGTGGTGTATCGGTTTAGCTCCATAAAAGATAACTTTTCAGTTAGCTGATTATCTGTTATCGAAGCTAACTTTTTGGTTAGCTGTGCCCACCACTGCCCGTGACCTTAGACCCGTCAGGTGGCATTGCATATTAAAAACCGACATCATTGTGTAAAGGATCTTACCGTGTGGGCTCAGAAACACTTCAGAAAATCATTGTCAGTTAACAAAGTTTGTTGCTACAAGTGCAAGTTAAAACTCTACCATGCAAAGTGAAAGCCATACATCAACAACATCCAGAAATGCCGGCACCTTTTCTGGGCCTGAGCTCATTTGAAATGGACAGATGCAAGGTGGAAAAGTGTGCTGTGGTTCGATGAGTCCACATTTCAAATTGTTTTTGGAAATCATGGACGTCGTGTCCTCAGGACAAAATAGGAAAAAGACCATCCAGATTGTTACCAGCGCAAAGTTCAAAAGCCAGCATCTGTGATGGTATGGGGGTGTGTTAGTGCCCATAGCATGGGCAACTTACTTGTCTGTGATGGCACCATCAATGCTGAAAGGTACATCCAGGTTTTGGAGCAACACATGCTGCCATCCAAGCAACGTCTTTTTAAGGGATGTCCCTGCATATTTCAGTAAGACAATGCCAATGCAGGAGCTGATGAGATGTGGATCGGGTGTGTCGATCAGCTTGAGGCGTGCCACCTGTGCAGAGGAGAGGGAGAGAGAGAAAAGCAGCAGCAGCAGGGACAGGCAGCACACAACACTACCCCCCTCAATGGGAGCCTGCAGATAACCTACCAGGATGACCAGGACGGTCAGGATGGTCCCGGATGAGGGAAGGGTCCAGGATAAGCCTTTGCTTGACCCAGGAGTGTTCTTTGGGGCTGTAGCCCTCCCAGTCCACCAGATACTGAAAGCCCCGTCCCCGACGACATACATCCAGGATCTTCCGGATGGTCCAGGCAGGATGACCATCCACCATCCGGGCAGGGGGTGCCAGAGGAGCTGTAGGACACAGTGGACTTGAGTGTACTGGCTTCAGCCAGGAAACATGGAAGACCGGCTGGATCCATAGTGAGCGGGGCAGCTGGAGCCGGACAACCAACCGGTCAACCACAAAAGGTCCAATGTACCTAGGAGCCAGTTTGGGTGAGTCTGTCTGGAGGGGAATGTCCTGCGACGAAAGCCACACCTCTTGCCCGGGTTGATAGTCGGGGGTGGGGGTCCAGTGCTGGTCAGCATGGCCCTGCCTCCGGGTCCGGCTCTACAGCAGGACAGAACGGGCGGTCTTCCACACCCGACGGCACCTCCTGAGGTGGAGTTGCACTGAAGGAATGGATATGTCGGTTTCTTGAGATGGAAAGAGAGGAGGTTGGTAGCCTAGGCTTCAAAGAGAGAGAGTCCGATGGCTGAGGATACCTGTGAATTGTGGGCATACTCCACCCAGGGCAAGTGTAGACTCCAGTCTGTCGGCTGGGCTGGGGAGACACACTGGAGGGTCTCGAGGTCTTGGTTGGCCCGTTCCAGCTGCTCATTGGTTTGGGGATGGAACCTGGATGACAGGCTGACCGAGGCCCCAAGGGTGGCACAGAAACTTCGCCAGACTTGCGAGGTGAACTGGGGCCCTTGGTCAGATACAATGTCCAGGGGTATGCCATGCAGCCAGACCACATGGAGGACAATAAGGTCGGTGGTCTCCTGGTTGGATGGGATCATCGGCAGGGGAACAAAGTGGGCTGCCTTGGAGAACCGATCCATGACTGTGAGGACGACTGTGATGAGATGGACACCATCTCAGGAGACCCTGAGATGGAGGAAGTCTGGTGACAAAGTCCACTCCAATATGTGACCACGGGCGGCCGGGAATCGGTAGCGGTTGTAGAAGTACAGCGGGAGGTTGTTGGGAAGTCTTGCCCCTGGTACAGACTGAACAGGCTTGAACAAACTCCCTAATGTCTGCTTGGGCCGTGGGCCACCAAAAGCGGAGACAAATAAGTTCCAGGGTGTGGTGAACTCCAGGATGGCAGGCCAGCTTGGATGAATGACAGAATTGAAGTACCTGAGATCTCGTCTCGGGTGGAACGAAAAGCCGACCAGGCGGCCCTCCCCCAGGATCCGGATAGTGGATGAGGGCTTCCTGGACGGCTTGATCGACATCCCAGGTCAGCGCCCCCAGAATCATGGATCGGGGAAGGATGGTCTCTGGAGTACTGTGTGGTTCCCTTGATGATGAAGAAAACCGATGAGATAGAGCGTCCGGTTTAGCGTTTTTGCTGCCTGGTCGGTATGAAATGGAGAAGTTAAATCTTCCAAAAAACAACGACCACCTGGCTTGCCGGGAGTTCAATTGTTTGGCAGACTGAATGTACTCCAGACTGCGGTGGTCTGTCCAAACGATAAACGGAACTGTGGCCCCCTCCAGCCAATGTCTCCACTCGACTTGTGCCTCTTTAACTGCTAGGAGTTCCCGGTTACCCACGTCATAATTTGTCTCAGCAGGGGACAGACACCGTGAAAATAAGTGCACAGATGTACCCGGTTGTCGCTCTCCGACCTCTGTGACAAGACCGCACCCAGCCCCAAGTCAGAGGCATCAACCTCCGCGATGAGCTGGTGGTCCGGGTCTGGGTGAGTGAGAATTGGTGCGGTGACGAACCGGGTTTTAAGCAAAGTAAAGGCGGCATCTGCCTGAGGTGTCCACTGAAAGGTGATCTTGGAGGATGTGAGAGCGGTGAGGGGAGCTGCAACCTGGCTAAATCCGCGAATGAAATGCCGGTAAAAGTTAGCGAACCCGAGAAATTGTTGTAACTGCTTAACCAAGGATGGGACCAGCCACTTTACTACAACACTGACCTTAGCTGGATCAGGTTTGACCTGATTATGGGAAATAATGAACCCCAAGAAGGAAACGGTGTCGAAGTGGAACCCGCACTTTTCAGCTTCACCTTGGATGCTAATACTAAATCAATGAAATCACCCTCGGCTCCAGTATCAATTAGAGTCGGGGCCAAGATAGTCTCATTACCAAAACAAAGAGCTGCCGGGATTTGAGTGTGACTGGATCCTACACCCGTGAATTTAGCTTGGCTCATCCGCAGCTCGGACCCTCCGAGCCGCCATCGAGAGGCAGAAACCACCACAACCAACCACGACATCATTTCTAAACGGATCGCTGTGTGGAGCCGGGACCGTCATGTGCAATTTCTCTGTTTATCACAAGAGCTGGACATCAGCCATTTTCCGGCAGATTTCACTTTTAACAAGAGATTTTGTCATGGAAAGCCGCGCAGAGGCTTTGCGCATCATGACCGATTCGCTGATGAAGCCAGACAAAGGAACACCTCCGTTTTGGAGTGTTAGAGGACAAGTTGGGACATGCCCAGCTCTACACAATTTCTCTTATACTCACTCGACTGGTAAGCACTGAAAGCCGAGATAGGCATGTCCCATCTTGTCCTCTAACACTCCGAAACGGAGGTGTTCCTTTGTCTCGCTTCATCAGCGAATCAGTCGTGACGCATGAAGCCTCCAGCCTCTGCTGGAAAATGGCTGATGTCCAGCTCTTGTGATAACCAGAGAAATTGCACACAACGGTCCCGGCTCCACACAGCGATCCATTTAGAAATGATGTCGTGGTTTCTGCCTCTCGATGGCGGCTCGGAGCGCGGTGCGCCATTGTGGGCCGTCCTTAAAGCTGTAGTAACACTCCTTATTCTCTGTGAAGCCCGTAAAATTTTCACTGAAAGCCAGATAAATTTTTCAAATGGTTTCCAGCTGCCTGTCTCTAATAATTTCTGAAAAAATTCTGATGGAAAAAAAAGCCCAAATCATTCCGCCATTTCCTCGCAATGAAACAACGACGAGAGGGGTGGAGCAGTGCTCACTCAAAGCCTGCCCACAGGCGAATGACGCAACTGACAGGCGTGGAAAAACTCATGCATGCGCACGAAGGTTCAAGCTTGGCTGACATAAAAACATATGAATCAAATCCATATAGTTTTTGAAAAAAATAAAAAGGTACAATACTTTTCTAACAGATCTCATAAATAAAAGTCACACTTATTTTTCACACACAGCAATGCATACGGTAGCAGGAGACATCAAACGCAAGGTACTTTTAACTCATGGTTTCATTTATAAGCAAAACTAATTCCGGACAGTTTATCAACATTAATGGCAACTCTGTCATTTTTACAAAGTGAAAATATTGCACATATCTTTTAAAGTAATGCCCTAATTCTGAAGGTTTGTTTGAGCATTAACTGACACACACGCCAAAAAGCGTTATGGGAAATGTATCTCCTCTCATCACCCCCTATCAAAATGCATAGTACACTGCCACCTACTAGATGGGAGTGTGAATAGCAATCAATGTGTGATTGGTGATTCACAAATGTTGAATCACATTTCACGAATAGAATTTTCAGTTTTGCAAATGACTTTTTTTTTACAAATGAAAAAAACATACAAATACACATTTGTTCATGAAATCCAACAAACAAGTTACAAATCGGAAATTTGTGTTTGTGGATCGCAAAACACAGTCAAGGATTATTTGTGAGGGAGGTGATGGTCTCGTGGTTAAGCACTGGGCTTGAAACCAGAGGATCCTTGGTTCAAATCCCAGCCTGACCGGAAAATCACTAATGGCCCTTGGGCAAGGTCCTTAATCCCTGTTCAGTGATGACAAGAAGTGTTTTACTCTGATGTTTTTAGCTCGCCTCATACACGTGTATGGCTGTCTAGCCAGTGACAGTTTTCACATTCAAACTGCATACTGGACCGATTCAAGTCCTTTTATATCCCAAGTGAAAAGCTGAACCAAAAAACATCTAAACGTAGGCCCCAGGTAAAAAAAAAAATGTTGGAGTCAATCTTTAAACAGAAACAGAAAGGGCTTCTGTCGCTACTGTATATAATCAGACTTACGGTTGTTGAGAAAGGCCACACTCTCACTCACTCATATTCAACAGCTTATGCAGGATCGTGTCACGGGAGCACAGTGCTTCCAAATTAAAAGACAAGTGCAAACATAGAAAACACAGCTGCATCCATTCAGTAGCAGGTAGTTGCAGCAAAAAACAAATTGCAAATTAAAAGAAATGCTTGCAAACATAGAGCTCACAAATGATTAGAACCTACAGCATATATAACTTTTTAAATTGGTAATGTGTCTGCTGCATATTTACACAACACACCCAAACAAGGCTCCACAACATAATGGAAGTATTATTAACAACACAGAGAGGTTTCTGCCTGAAGGACTTTAACTGACTTCAACTAGCAAAAAAATAAAATAATAAATAATTAAACAAATAAACTCACTCAACTATTTTAACTTTTAACTCCTACTGTTGCTCCTACATAGTATTTTTACCCCGTCGTTGTCTAGTTCTTTCTGGTTTTGTGATCATTTATTTTCCTTGTTGTCTCCCGTTTATTTATTTATTTATTTATTTTTTGCCACCACCAGTTTTGAACTTTTTCATACACTGGTTGCCACTTTCACTGTTTGAACTCTTTGCTCGTGCCTTGTACAATAAATCACCTGGGTTCTGGACACACCTCATGTTTCATCACTGTCTGCAATATTGGGTTTAGCTTATAACCAAAACCTAACAATTTGATGTTTTTATATATACCGTATTGTATTCTGTGCCATGCACAAGAGAAAGATAATAAAATTTAGAACCTTGAATCATCACAGATGAGACATAGCAGGCTGTTGCCATGGAAGGGCTCTTATTATATGTTTCTGACATACAATTTGAGAGTGTTTCTCATCATTATAGTAGATTTTTTTTAGCAACAATAGTTCCAATTATTATAGTTTGTTTGTGAAATTGATTAGAGACACCAAGTGGTTAAATGGTGCATTACAATGATACCATTTTCCAGTCAATACACTTCAAACTTATTTTTGCTCCTACACAATAGCTTCCAAATGTTTTTTTTTTAAAGCAAACCAAACAGGCTGTTTGATGATATATGCTGTGGTTTTAGTTCGGAAGAGAGTATATCTATTGAAGGCATTGCAAACGTGACAATTGATCTTAATCTGTTCTTTTATTTTTGTAGTGGAAATTTACGCACTCTTTTTCATCAAATTAATTTCCTGACAACTTTACAAAGATGCAGAATATGCTTTTCTGTATTTATTTCATCAAAATGTCTGTTGTTATGTCTTCTGTCAACAGTAATATACACTAAAGCAACTACAGTTTTAAATTACTCCTCCAGCTGAAAAGGTTACATTTTATTTGCTTTGTTTTCTTGGATAAATTAAGAAGTTGTAATTCATCATCAGTTGGAAAAGCCTTAGTAAGATGACAAAAATGAAGAAAATAAAATACTTTCTTCCATCACATGAGTAAAATCTATATGAGCCGGATTTTAAAAATAACGAGATAACTCTATCTGTACCCGCGAGGATGGGGATGCATAAACCCTATGCATACGCAGGTAAGTGCGGTGGGGCAGCCCGCCGTCCCAGCAGCCTTTTAGTGAGGTTGTCATGTTTGCTTCCTGCGGGTACCCACAGCCAACTCAACACAGCAAAACCTACTTAAAATCTGAGCATATTCAGGCCAGTGGAAGATAACGGGATTGCACATGAGACCTGTGCTAATGTCTTCTGAAGGGCATTGGGATAAACAGACACTTGTCTGTGCATGGGGGAGGAAAGGGGACGTGTGGAGGGAAAGTGAGGAAGGGAGATAACCAGACTCTTCTAGCCACATGTCCTCCCCAGATGCCGCACAGCCGAAGCCTCTCACCCGTGTTCTCCACCCAACTTTGGGCCCATAGTCTCTCTGATATTCTTTGTATGAAGGCCAATGTTCTTATTTATGTTTTTTTTTTTCTATCAGTGTGGGTGCTCAGAGACTCCAGTGGTGGTGAAGTTGCCATGACTTTCATTAAAGCCGAGGCCAAATGAAATATGGATGTGTGGGGACTGAATTCGAGTGATAGAATGAGCCAAATATTGTCTCGGCAATACTGTCTTGCGGGGATAAACAGTTTGGCCTGAGGAAAGTAAAAAATTCTTCTTCAGGTTCAGTTCAGCACATTCATCAACAGGCCAGAGACGTTTGCCTCCATGCAATGTTAACGCCTGCTATGAAATATTTTGGTGAAAAAGTGGGATTTCTGGAGATTTCTCTCACCTTTACCCTTGATGATAGGCTGACCTTTGGGTCAGTGTCAAAGTTTAACAAATCTGATGCATTTCTGACAAACATCACTGGTTCTTGCACCCTGATGCACTTTTAATGTTTTACAGAGAAATGACTCACACAGGAGTAATTTAACACCTTCTCTCTGTATCACACTGAATGCTAATGTTATGCAGTAGGCTTGGAAAACTTTTTTTTATAAATGGCAACAAAGAATCTAGTGAAGTAAATGAATATTTTTTTCCACTAATTTGTAACAAACTACTGTATGGAAATGATTTTATCATTTGACATCAGGTATGAGAAGGCAGCAGCGGCACTTTATTTTAAACTACTGAAGCTACTGTACATAAGTATGCTGTTAAACATTAAATACAACACAATGACAAAACAAACCCTAACATCTGTTTTCTTACATTGTCATTGGATGGCAGCCAGTTCTTGATTTGTAATGGCAATGTGGTGCCATGACTGTCAAAAAACACGACGCTAACTGTCTTAAGAGTCTCACTGAAATCGTCACAGCATATACACTTGGTGTGTGCCTACCCTAGATTGGAATAACCGCTGTAAGAGAATAATATAGCATAGGAGTGGAACAACCTAAAAAATAGAAAATCAAGTTTAAAGTAATAGATATTCAATGTTATAAATTGGATGAGTTAATCTTGTTTCCCTGCTACGACAGTGTCTTCAAACTCTCTTAAAGGTTCAAACGTTGGTGCGAGGCTCTCACAAACTAGTCACAGAAACATTAACTTTTAGTGCAGCAGATGAATTCATTTTATCAGGAAACTTTTTGCACATCTTCTCCTTAGACTAAGTCTACAGATTTACTGGATAGCCACTCAAAATTTCAAGATGGCTGCCTTTTTCAAGATGGCCACCAATCAGGTTTTTAATCGCACAGGTTATGTGCTTCTGGTCATGTGTTTGTGAATTTTTGTTGGTTTTATATAGCCTATGCAATATCAGTGGACAGGAGCATTACGTATTTTTGCTAAAGATTTGTTTCGGCATACCAGGTCATTATTGTAAATGAGAATTTTTTTTCTTAATAACTTACCTAGTTAAATAAAGGTTCAATCAAATATACACTCAACAAAAATATAAATGCAACACTTTTCGTTTTGCTCCCATTTTGTATGAGATGAACTCAAAGATCTAAAACTTTTTCCATATACACAATATCACCATTTCCTTCAAATATTGTTCACAAACCAGTCTAAATCTGTGATAGTGAGCACTTCTCCTTTCCTGAGATAATCCATCCCACCTCACAGGTGTGCCATATCAAGATGCTGATTAGACACCATGATTAGTGCACAGGTGTGCCTTAGAC